>NW_027491959.1:600000-783070 GCF_021521415.1 Bidens hawaiensis
GGTTATTTTAGCGGAATTCTTTGTTTATTATAAAATATTTATTTATTTTGAAAACTTGTCGAATAATAAATATCTGAGTATTTGATTTACAATTCTTGTTTAAATTTATTTATAATATTTTAATAATTAAAAACTGAGTCATCTCTATAAGTGAGGGTCTACTCCTTGAGTGACTCTAAATCCTTGCTATCTGTGATAACTTTATTTCCTGTAATGTTGGGGGGGAAATACGTCAGCAATACGCTGGTGAAACGTTGACTCTAAAACATTTAATTAATCTTTATCTGATAAGATAGTTTTATGTACAAGCTTAGCAGAAACGTATCTTATTACTGAGATTTGTACCACTTGCTATACACACACAATTACGGTTCTCCGGGAACTGGCGCCCATTGAAGAACTTTGTTATGACTGCTAGTTTGTGGCCACGTAGCCTTGATTGATAAACTAGACAATTAGGTTTGGATCCAGACACATGTGTACTCGGTATGAGTTGCTTTTATTTTCTATCTTGTAATTTAATATGGATCACGTAATCCCTTAAATCTTTGTATATTAGAGATCACGTGATCTCTTTTAAACATTTGACTGACTTGCTAAGATAAACAACCTGTTTATCTTAATGACTGATTGTAAAAGGTTTAACATATCACATGTAGTTGTCTGTTCTGAATGAAGTGGTGATCTCGTTTGAAAACCTTTGTGAATGAATGATGATTAACCTATAATAAATAGGTTTATATAAATATCCAGATCGTCTTTTGATCCGACTACAGACCTTTAGTCTGGTTTTGATAGCTTTAAACCTTGATTAATCATTTGTTTGAATAAAATATTAGACCTGTAGTCATTCTGTTTATTTACCAATCATGTTATGAGTTTCTTCTTCATGAAGAAACGTTAATCAGACTATGATCCTTGTATGTATAATCTTATGTTTCTTAGTCATGAAGAAACACTATTTTGACTATATCCATTTGTACAAAACTTTTACGTTTCTTAAATGTGAAGAAAAATTTCGACTATACCATTTTTATGTAAAAGCTTATGTTTCTTAATTATAACGAAACATTATTTTAACTATACCATTTGCATTTATAAATCTGATCAAGGTCTAGGCTATACCCTCGACTAGGGTCTGAGCCATGATATAATAATAAAATAATAACTTAGGCAGTACCCCTACCTTACACACGAGTTTTGGAGTTTATATGCTTAAGCTTGTACAAGCAGCACTTCTACTTGATATCGCGAACTAGAGTCTATACCTTCAGAACTTTGGGGCTTGACATGCATTACGAGGCTTGGAATGTTTCCCGAGACCAAGTGTGTGCGAAAAAGTGTGTTTTGGTGTGTGGAAGAAGGTGTCGTGAGTGAAATAGTGTGTTTTCGTGTGTGGAGGAAGGTGCCGTGAGCCTCCCCTTATATATCCATTTTTGTGCTACTTCGCATAGCGCGGAGGAGAAAGGTTCATGTCATTCACGTCGCACAAACCGACCTTATGTTTGCTGAGTCATCGATGGGCTGCCACGTGGTCTGACACGTGATGTCACGTTTGCACTCATGTCACGTATGCATGATGACCACTTCGCGTAGCGTGAAACCGCATAAACTTGGGTTATGTGTTTTGTCTTTCACGTAGCGCGAAGGGTCAGATCTTTATCCGTTCGCGAAGCGCGAAGGAACAAGAATTCAGATTTTTCATGTTTGGTCCTTGTACTTTGTTAGTTTGTCACGTTTTGATCTAAATTCTGTTGTTCAAAACTACTAAGGCGGCTCTTAAACGGCTTGCGACGATGCGAGTGTGCGCCATCAAAGTGCCGCATTGTGCCAATCTCTTGTGCGCGTGCGTGTCGGGTGCTTCACACCCTCTGCTATGACCACTGGTGCACGTTGGCATATAAGAATTTTACTATAGAAACTCTTTTTCTTATAAAGAGCTTTCAAGTTTTATAGTCTTTCCACTTTCTTCCTTCTTTCCATGTGGGGTGAACTTTCTTATGGGATACTTTTATTTCATTATCTCAATTTCTCATTACTTGTCTTGAGAATATTTTTGATCCTTCAACTTTACCAAGTTGTTAAATTTGGATTGATGTTTTGGGGAAGTTACATTAAGCTTTTGAGAGAAGTTATTAGAATCAAAGATTAGTCATAAAATTGGTTAGATTGTTTCAGTTTGATAATTTTTGTATATATTACTTTGATAACTATCATTATGTCTATTAGTGGCTAAACTTCCATAGTATAATCTTGGTTTATAATGAATCTTAATTAAAGTTTAATAATGTTAGTAAAACATGTTATTGATTTTTTATAACTAATGGTTGTGTTACAATTATCACTTGATGAGGAATGTTAAAATAATCTTAAGAGATACCCCAAGTGCTAAGCTAGACATTAAGCCGAGAAATTGCTAGTCATGTGAAGCCTTGGTGAACCTTAAAATAGACACCAAGACCCCGAACTTGATGATAACTCAAGAAATCGATATTCTTGTGAGGACTTGGTAGATAAATTAAGAATCCTTAAAATCAACCCCCAAATGCCGAGCTTGAAACTTTTAAAGAGCCGACAAGATTATGAGCTTGATGATAACTCGAGAAATCGCCATTCTTGAAAGGGCTTGGTTGGGGAAAAACATGAATCTTAATATTGACATAGACCAAATGGAATGTTAACAGTGATTGACCATTTTAGAATGAGAATTATCAACATGTGGAAACGGATTGTTGGTGTTCATCCACTAAGATTAGTTAATTACTCGTTTAGTGTGTCTGCAACATAACAAATTTAAAGCCACTCTTGAGTGGTTATTAAATGAGTTTTATAAATGTTCAAGAGTTGTGTAGGTTAAGATTTGGTAATTCAAGGTTAATCCCTTAAGACTCAACTAATCTTAATTGGTATTTTAGGCATAATACAAGGGTTATTTTACTAAAGTATCAAGGACAATTCACTTAGTAATTTAAGGGATCGTCTCATCTTTAAATTGAGTTAACTTATCTTTATTAAAATCCACTTGCTTACATAAAATGATGTTTTAGTAAAATGGGTCAAGAGTTATCTCTTTCTTTAATTATCATGGAATAACATAACTAACCACATTATTTTCACATTTAATTACCATAGCCAGCTCAAGATCACATGTTTACTAATCAACTATTAAACTTAGTTAAGAGGAGTTTTAACCAAGATGATACCCTTTTATCTTTGATTTTCTTTCCACCTTAAAATATAAAAACCCAAAAATATTGTTTTTAATTTATTTCTTTAAGAACTTATTCACTAAAAAACAAAACAAAAATGATTTTTACTTCTAGTTAAATAAATACAACGATATAGTAGTAAAACTCTATAAGAGTGTCCGTGGATCGATACTTGGTTCTTACCTATACTTTACTACATATACGATATGTACACTTGCCTATTTGTTGTGGTTTGGTTAAGATAATAATAAATTTTATAAATTTAAAACTCAACATTGTGTGAACAATCCTTTGAAAAAATTAACACCTTTTTCTACTATTGTCACACTGCAACAGTACGCATATTACCCCAAAAATAAAAGATGAAAAAAAGGGGTTGAATTACTCACATTGAAAGTAGGCAAGTGGAGAGATATATAGTAAATAACTTGAATTATAGGATAAGCAAGCTGATAACCGAACTCAACAAAAAGTCCCTAACATGAGGTTAAAATTATGAGTAAATAAGTATAATGATAATTAAGTAAAATAATTAATTAAATATGAAATATTTAAGCGGAAAACAAAAGACCGTTTTTAAGTGAGTGTTCGGTTCGTGTTCGACTCGAATGTTGATTTGAGGTCAATTTCGGGTCCAACATGACCAAAACACAAATACAAACATAAAACTTGAGTTTGAAGATAAATTTAGGCTTAGTGTTTATCAACAAATCACTAAACTTTGTTTAAAACTCAAAAATCAATGAGATAAACACTAATCCTTGATCTATAACTTGAGTTTGACGATAAGATTCGTGGACTAAGATAAAATATGCTTAGAATTATTCTACAATTCTTATAATTGAACAATAACACGATTTAGATAGAGATTTGAAGATAAACGAGATGAAAAAATATCAAAACAAAATCTGATCTGTAGCTCCTTAGCGCGCCGCTAAGGCAGATGGGGTACACCGTCGTGACGCGCGACGAGTTGGTTCCACTAGCTTTCCCATTTTGACAGTTTTGGCCCTTTTAGTTCTCAGAAACACGTTTTTGGGTCAAATTAAGTGACTCTAACGATGTTTTAACTAGTTTAAATATTAAAAAAAATAAAAATAAATAATCAACAAAATTCACTAATAAACACTTGTTGTCATTATTAATAAAAATTCGAATACAAACCCGGGTTAGGTAAACAAATAAAAATAGATAAACCAAAAATAATGAATGTCACATGACCACTCATAAGAAAAGGCATTTGTTACCAGTTGACTAACTGACGTTTGGTTAGAGACCTGTAGATTCAAACTTTATATTGTCAATTGTTTTAGAACTTCTTGAAAAATATCAAACATTATAGTTAGATTTGAAATGTGTTAAAAACTGCCTTGTGTATTTTGTGACTGATGACGGGTTTTGAATCCAAACGGATAACAAACCCTACACACAGGATCAGCAAGGATTACGATAAAGGACTACACAATGCTTACATATTAGTATACAAATCATACATCCTGATATACCAGAACGATACTTTTAGGGCTCCGAAATTTGATGAGAGGCTACACAAACCCTACACACAGGATCGATAAGGATTATGATAAAGGACTACATAATGCTTACATAGTCGTAAACAAATCATACATCCGGGTATACCAGAACGATATTGTTAGGGCTTGGAAATCCGAACGGATCACAAACCCTACACACAGGATCAACAAGCATTACAATAAAGGACTACACAATGCTTACATAGTCGTAAACGAATCATACATTTGGATTTACCAGAATGATATGGATGGGGAGTTCCCAATAAAGCCCTATTGCCATATAATAATTATCTTTGGCATGTCAAATCTCACCTATTTTGCAGGGATTCGAATTTAAAAGCAAAATGACAGCTAGATCTTATGCAACCGCCATTTTAGGGGCAGTTGTTAGGGCTCGGAAATTTGATTCCGTGGATATATTATCCTGGCATATGTTTTGGATATGTTATCCTTAGCATGTGTTCCAGATCTTGTTAGGATCAAGGATCCTCAGTACTTATTATTGATTTTCAATGATTGTTCTCTTTATGATATTGATATTATAGCAGGTAAAACGGCTAATGACCAAGTCTACCTTATTATTTCGCCGTCCAAATCATTAAACAACATGGTCAATGCATGTAACAGCTATATGGAAGAAGTGGGTTTGAATAGAGGCTTAAAAAATAGGGGATTTAGTTATTATATTTTTTTTATTTATAATGGAGCTCTGGCAGTAGACTAGGCACACAACAAATACTCACGTGTAACACTCGCACTTAGCTTTCTCTTGTAATCACTGCCTGAGCTTACACTTTGTAATTCTTTACATTGATTATTAATGAAAGTGGTGATAGACAATTGTCATCACCCGGGGTTTTTATTGTCACACCCCAACCTAAGGCGGAAATGCCAGGGCATGAGCTGATTGCTCACAGCTCTCAAGTTACTATCATGCAATATTAGAGGTGACAATATCTATTAAATATAATTAAATTTTCAAATAAATCAAATGCAAAGAAGTACAAAATCCATAAATACAAAAAATACAAATTTATATTTCTAACCATCTTGATTAAAATTCTTCTAACGTAAGTTCATCACTAAGTTGTTAGGGCGTAGAATTTATGCTAAGGATCCTCTATCCTTGTTCAATTTGTGGATAACTTATCCTTACGATATGTTCCTGATTGTAAAGGATCAAGGATTCTTGGTATTATATGTTTACTAATAGTTGTATTTGAATGGTGTTGTGTTTGTTAGATATAACAGCTAGAGGACTGAGTCATCCTATTCTTACGCTAGTGGAAGACTTCCGCACGTGGTCAATGAAGATGAACGGCTAGTTGAGTGGTGGCTTGAAAATAGGGATTTAGTTAGTTATTATTTTTCGTTTATAACCGAGATAATGATCAGTTAGAACACACATGTATCACACACACTCTCGAGCATTCTCTCATTCATAGCTCGCACTTAGTTTCCGTTGTAACAATGATCGCTATCTCCACCATTTGTAACCTTTTTTGATATTAATAAAGTGGTGATCGACGATTTGTCATCACCCGGGGTTTTTTTCCTTTGATCTAATCGAGACCAAGGGGTTTTCCTCGCAACGAATCACGGTGTTCATCATTATTTTATTCACATATTCATTATTATTATCATAGCATTATACCTCACAATTACGGATTTGGATACATTATCCTTTGTAGATTTTTGTCCAAAACAATTTGGCCCCCACTGTGGGGAAGTTGGTGCTATAATCCAGAAAATACCCTATCGATTTTCAACATTTTCATACCCATATATCACTTTCAATGGCCTCTCAATCAACCTATGCTTCATCAACCATGCCATCTTTGGTTCCTCTCTCCTCAAGAACTTTGCCACCGATGCCTCCTCCATTGACGGGAGCACCAAGGGCTACTGCTGCTGGAAACAAGACACAACTACCAGTCTTCCAGAGCTCGAAAACTACCGCTGCCACTTCGGTAGTTAATACTAACAATGATGTTTCCAATTTGTTTTCGTAGGTAAAAGCATACATGGAGCCGCAAAACAAGACTAACCAGAGGATCCTTCGGGAGATAGAAGACCTCAAGAGGACTAAGAGGCAGGCAGAGGATCAGACTCCTCTAGTGCCTAGGATGCTGGATTTTACTACTCCAGGATCCTTGGCTCAGCATGTGCAAGGATCATCCATCTCAACCGGGGTCCATGGGTCAGCTAGCTCAAGGATCCTCAAATTTTCAACAAGGATCATCTATCCTTCAACCGGGGTCCATGGGTCAGCTAGCTCAAGGATCCTCAACTGTCAACAAGGATCATCTATCCTTCAACCGGGGTCCATGGGTCAGCTAGCTCAAGGATCCTCAACTTTTCAACAAGGATCATCTATCCTTCAACCGGGGTTCATGGGTCAGCTAGCTCAAGGATCCTCAACTGTCAACAAGGATCATCTATCCTTCAACCGGGGTCCATGGGTCAGCTAGTTCAAGGATCCTCAACTTTTCAGCAAGGACCATTGATCCTTCAACCAGGATCCTACGGATCATATCTTCAAGGATCCTCCAACTCCCAACCATTAGGATCCTTCATCCACAGTCAAGGATCTTTCTTCTAGGATCAAGGATCCTCAGGAGTTCAGCATCAACGATCCTCTGAGATCCATGAAGGGGATATAATCCCCATGCAGACCATAGCTTCGGGTGGACCAACTCCCCTAGCAGACACTTCTTACCTCAGCCACTCTTCTGGAATGCCGACCTTTACACATAGAGAGGTACACATATGATCTTATATCCTTAAATGCTAACCGTGGTTCCATGCAGGATGCAGGTATCAACCAAGCTATGGCTAAGGAACAACAGAAACATAAGAATATGATATCCAGCGTACCAGGGGTGATCTGTCCAATTCCTGAGATACCTGAGGGAAGCCACAAATTGTCCAGATTTGCTCCACCAATATGTGACGCGAAGATCCCGAAACGCTTTCAAACACCCAACATGACCGATCCTGAAGAGCACGTAGCTCAATACAGAGAAAGGATGGAAATCAACCCGATTCCTGAGAGGCTCAAGGAGGCTTGTCTATGCAAAGGCTTTGGAGCAACGCTATCAGGATCCGCTTTGAAATGGCTGCTAAGTCTTCCTCCCTTTTCTGTTACTTCTTTCTCACACTTAGTTAACTTGTTCAACAGTCAATTTTCCTGTAGTAGGAAATTTGTGATGTTAAGTAGTGATTTATACCGAGTTATCCAACCTAGTGATGAATCCCTTATGGATTTTGTTACAAGGTTTGGCAGGGAAGCTCTAGAAATCCCCAATCTTGACATGGCTATTGCTGTTGAAGCATTCAAGATGAGAATTCAGAAGAGCTCCCCCTTTAATGATGATCTTGTGATGACTCCTTGCAGGACTTTAGATGAAGTAAGGAACAGAGCACTAAGGTTCATATGGCTGGAAGATGACAAAAGAATCAAGGAACGGTTAGGGGCTCAACCAAAGCAAGAATCCCCTGACAAGAATAAAGGATTCTCATACAGAAACAACAATTCGAAGCCATACTCCAAATTCAACAATCAAAACGTTCGAGCTGTTGAAGAAGGAGATGATGATGAGGATTACCCCAGCATCTCAGAATATTTCTTCTCCATAGATACCCATGTCTTGATTTGTGTAATGAAGGATCTAGGGGAGAAGGCAAGGTGGCCCCGAAAGAACGAGAAATCAACCACCTTCAGAGACAAATCCAAATGGTGTGCTTTCCATGAGGATTTTGGCCACATGACGGACGATTGCATCGGTTTGAGGAGGGAAATCGAATACCTCCTAAGCAAGGGCCACTTTAAGGAACCGTTGGGAAGAAAGAAGTCCATGATCCAGGATCCTGAAAAGGCTCCTCAAACAGCAACTCCGCCCCCACCAGATGCTCAAGTGATCAAATTCATTTCCGGTGGCTCAGACATATGTGGAACTTCTTTCTCAGCAGCTAAGAGGCTGGCCAAGGAAACCAAGTTGGATAACGGGGAACGACCGATTATATCCACCACCTTGACAACAGAAAAAAGGATCTTCTTCGATGAAGAAGATAAATCAAGCATCCAGGATCCCCATCATGACGATTTGATTGTTACTTTGTTTATTGCTAAACATTATGTACGCAGGATCCTTGTCGATAGTGGAAGCTCGGTCAATATCATCCAACACGATGTGCTATAGAAGATGAATATACCAGACTCGGAGATCATCCCAAGGACATCGGTGCTAGTCGGCTTCAGTGGCGAGACCAAGAAAACATTGGGGGATATCAAACTCCCAATATACATCGAAGGGTTAAATTCTTATAAAAAATTTTGTGTTATAGATAACCTTTCTTATTGCAATGTTATTTTGGGCAGACCTTGGCTACATGGGATGAAGGCAGTGGCCTCTACCTACCATCAATGCATCAAACTACCAACTCCTTGGGGAGTAGTAAGGATAGATGGTGACCAAGTTGAAGCCAAGAACTACTATTCTTCATTAATGAAGCCAACAGCTAAACAAACGATAGCATAGCAACCACAACAACATCCTAGGGACGTGCTGGAAGCTTGGGAGAAAGACATAAAGGAAGTGTCCTTGGATCCCGAGGATCCAGATGTGAAAGCGTTCCTAGGATCCAGTATCCCTAGTGAGATCGAGGAGGATATAATATCCTTCCTAAAATGAAGAAAGTCCATGTTTGCCTTCAAACATTCAGACATGACAGGTATTTCTAAGGAGGTAATTACTCACAAATTAGGCCTTGATTTATCTGTTAAACCCGTCCATCAGAAGCGAAGGAAATTCGCTCCTTAGAGGAACACGATCATACAAGAAGAAGTTGAAAAACTTCTTAAGGCCGGTATGATTAGAGAGGTTAAGTATCCTCAATGGTTAGCTAATGTGGTTGTTGTTTCTAAAAAGAATGGAAAGTGGAGGGTTTGTGTCGATTTTACTGATTTAAACAAGGCATGTCCCAAAGATCCTTTCCCGTTATCACCTATAGACTCCATGGTGGATGCGACGGCAGGACATGAGTTTCTTACATGAAAGGATGCTTTCTCTGGATTTCAACAAATTCAGATGAAACCATCTGATCAAGAGGATACAACATTCATGACTCCTACCGACATATACTGTTATATTGCTATGCCATTCAGACTAAGAAATGCAGGGGCGACATATCAAAGACTAGTGAACATGATGTTTAAGGATCAGTTAGGCAAGACTATGGAGGTCTACATAGATGATATGGTGGTAAAGTCAAAGAGAGCTAAGGATCACCTCAGAGATCTTGAAGAAGCATTCAATATCCTCGACCAATATAACTTGAAACTGAGCCCGTCAACATGCCATTTTGGTGTTAAGGCTGGAAAGTTTCTAGGATACATAGTGACCAAGAGTGGAATAGAAGCGAGCCTCGAGCAGATAGAAGCCATCATCAACTTGAAATCCCCTGTGAATGCTAAGGATGTCCAGAGGCTAACGGGAAGAATAACTGCTCTCAACAGATTCATTTCCAGATCCTCGGAGAAGTGCAAAGACTTCTATGACATCCTCAGAAAGAATAAGAAGTTCAAGTGGATGGAGAAGCATGAAGTTGCACTTAAATCCTTAAAGAATTACTTATCCTCAGCACCAGCTATGATGAAGCCTGTGGATGGAGAATCTTTATATCTATACCTAGTTGTTTCAGGAAATGCAGTAAGTGCCGTCCTCGTGAAGGATCATGAGGGTGAACAACATCCCGTTTATTATGTAAGTAAATGTCCTTTAGATGCGGAAGACATGTAATCTCATTTAGAAAAATTAATTCTTGCACTTATTGTGGCTTCTACTAAATTGAGACATTACTTTAAACGCATACTATTATTTTGAGAACTAATTATCCTGTTAAGAATGTGCTTAGAAAACTAGAATTATAAGGAAAGATGGCCAAGTGGGCTGTGAAGCTGAGTGCATATGATATTCAGTATGAGCCCAAAACAACCATCAAATTGCAAGCACTAGCAGACTTTGTGGCTAATTTCTGCAGTGATATGCAAAAGGAAGCTGATTTAGAGGTCTAATTACTAGAAGAAACCAAGGATCCTTGGATCCTCTTCACAGATGGAGCATCCAATGTAAGAGGGACAGGATTAGGTATCCTACTGAAATCGCCACAGGGGGACATATTAACCCAGTCTATAGCCTGTGAGTTCCAAGCAACAAATAATGAGGCAGAATATGAAGCTCTGATCGCAGGTTTGCAATTAGGTAAGTGCATGAGGATCATGTATCTTCAAGTATATATAGATTGATTGTTGATAACAAACCACTTTAATGGCTCATATGCTGTTAAAGGTGAAAAACTAATCAAATATCTAGATGTTGTGAAGGAATTAGCAAAATCCTTCGAATTGTTTAGTATTGATTAGGTCCCAAGGGAAGAGAATGCTGGAGCAAATGCTTTGGCAAATTTAGCCTCATCCTTGAAAATTCCAAAAGATACGAAGATTCCAATCATTCATATACTCTCGCCAGCAATAGGAGAACAAGAAGTTTGGAAGATAACAACTGACAAACAAATTGTACTCTGGGATCCATCCAATGTTGTAAAAGTAGGTCTACAAGGCCGAGTACTCTCCGAGTACTCGCTACAAGGTATGGTGCCGAGGGGAGTTTCTTTACCTCCGCCTAGTTACTAAAAATTGTTTAAAGGTGGTTAACATTAGCCAGAATCACATCTAATCGGTTAACTTGTGTCTATTTTGACTTAAAAAATACAACATAATTCATATTTTTATAATATTATAGAATGAATATCATTTTATTAATTAATGATTAACATTTTTTAGAATAATTTAATGTTTAAAAATGTATTTCTCTTATTTATATTGATATTCACTTATTTTGTTTTAAGTATTAGTAAACTTATGATATTTGAAATATATATATTACCCAAAAATGAATTTTCTCTATATTTATTTTGTCTGAGTACTCTCCGAGTACTCCCCGAGTACTCCCTCCAAGGGGGTCGGCCGCCTAGGGACCGCCTAACGACTTTTGCAATATTGGATCCATCATCCTCAAATAGTCAAGGATCCTGGATCCTCCCAATCAAAAAATACATCCAAGATGGAGAAATCCCAGCCACAGAGAATACGAAGTCCTTCAAACTCAAGGTATCACAATATATTTTATTACATGATATTTTGTATAGAAAATCTCTTGCAGGTCTATACTTGAGGTGTATCGAGGATCCTGAAATTCAAGAGGTGCTCAAAGACTTTCACGAAGGAGATTGTGGTAATCATACTGGAGGTAGAGCTCTGTTTTCTAGGATTCTAAGAACATGATACTTCTGGCCAACCATGAAGAGAGACGCCATAGAGTATTCAAAGAAGTGCGATGCTTGTCAAAGGCATGCAAACATTCTTCATCAACCAGCAGAACCGATGTATCCTATATCCTCTTCATGGCCTTTCATGAAATGGGGATTGGATATTGTTGGCAAGCTACCAAAGGCACCAGGAGGAAAAGTATTCATGCTTGCAATGACTGACTACTTTTCAAAGTGGATAGAAGCATAAACTTTTGTTCAAGTCCGTGAAAAAGAGGTGATATCCTTCATTAAAAGAAATATTATTACTAGATTTGGCATTCCTTCAAAAATTATTTGTGACAATGGTTCCCAGTTTATCGGGAAAAGAACCACTAACTTTTGTGACAGTTGGGGAATCACGATGATTACCTCTACTTCAGTGCATCCTCAAGCTAATGGCCAAGCGGAATCAAATAACAAGATAATCATAAACAATTTGAAGAAGAAACTAGGATCCAAGAAATGCAAGTGTGCCGAAGAGCTACTTTATGTTCTTTGGGCTGATAGGACAACACCCAAGAATGCAACATGCCAAACACCTTTCTCATTGGTGTTTGGATCAGAAGCAGTAATCCCTACATAGACGGTGGTTCCAGTTAATCAAGCAACGTTGAGTGAGTTCTAGTTAATCAAGCAACTTATCATACAACCACTACATGCATCATATACGTATCCGAAGATACGTAGTCCACTATCTAACCTGCTCACCTTATCACTTAGCCTCTTATTTACACCTACCACTTTGCCACTTTATTAACGTATAACGTTATGCCACTCTGCCACTTTAATGACGTAGTCACGTATAGGCTTACCCTACCACGTACTATCGTCATGCCACTAACACTCTTACTAGACTCTTGCCACTTCTAACACGCTCTACCTCTACTTGCCTCCAACACGCTTCATATCATTTACATAATAAGCAAGCCACATCATAGCCTTCATACACACTAATAACCACTTGGCAATCACTATCCTTGGCAATACGTGCAATATCCGAAGATCGTTTACGTACCGACAAACATTATATAATAGCTACCTCGTATAACATCTATAGCATACACTTACCACTTAAGTTAAGTGTATTCACACTTCACATCGAGTATGCACATATCCCCGAAAACTTAACAAGGAAATGGGGCTAGAAACTCACCTCAATGCGGTTGCGTTCACCGTTTACGGTTATTCCCTTCTTGAGCTGTGCACGACTAACTGTATAATAATTATACGTATCAATAAACTATCACTACACATGTCGTCTTTCTAGTTTAATTATTACCCTCAACGAACGGGGGTCCGGGGGCAGCGCCCCTGGCAGCGGGGTTCTAGGGGCGGCAGCCCCTAGCAGGGTCCAAGGGGCAGAGCCCCTGGCTGGGGTTGAGCTGGCTATAATGAATCAAAGTTAATTCTTTACCAGATCGCACTCTAATTCGCTATCCAGATCACATTCTGATTCGCTATTCAGATCACATTCTGATTCGTATCCATTCTTAGCTGATTCGTTAATCTAGTTCGTCATCTTCCATAACGAATTGGGCCTTAACCAATCAGTCCATAACGAAACAGTCCCTCTAACGAATCGCCCATCTAATTCGTTATATTCTCTAACGAACTGGCTATAATGAATCAAGGTTAAATCGTTACCTTTTCCCCTAACGAAACAGACACGAACTAGAGCTAATTCGTTACGCTCCCTCAGGTGAACTAGTTAGCGAATCACCTCTGGTTCGTTAGTCTTCCGTTAGCGAACTAGGGTTAGGTCAGGTAATGTCAGAACATTCCCTGACATACCTTACCTCATATTAACTTTTCCGACGCTGCCCGCCGGAAAGCCGCCGGAAAACCGCGGATTCGCCGGAAAAACGTATTCCAGCACCGTTTTCATCGTTTTTCGTCCCGTTCGATCAAGATCTGAGCTAGGGTGACACCTAAGCTCATCTTAGGTTCGGTTTATACCCGATTCCACCGGATCTCGTGACTTTAACGGTTTAACGGTGTCGGCTCCTCGTTTCGCAACTAGATCTAACAGTTTTGGACCTCTACAATATTATACTAACATTACCTCGGGTCGGAACTCGGTTCTCGTTCTTCTTCTTCTTGGTTTCGGCTTAGAGAGAGAGAGAGTAAGATGAGAGAGAGAGCTAAGTGTGTGTTTTGGTGGTGTATGGAGTATGAGAAATGAATGATAATTGGTGATTTAAGGTTTATATAATTATGGATCATGGGCTTAGGCCCATGGTCCTTCCCTCTTTCCTTCATAATCCAAGTCCATAACCCATATCTATTACCCAACACTAGCCCGACCCATACCAACTCCTACTCTATTTATTTATTTCCCGATAACCCGAGTAAACTTTCCCTCTATTATTAAATAATATAATTAATATTATTTTGGAAATTTCGGGATGTTACAATTTGCTCACTATGGAAGACAATAGGTTACCAAGAGCATGGAATGCTATCCTCCTCAAGAAGTACTTTTTCTTATTAGGATCAAGTATCCTCTGAGGATCAAGTATCCTCTGAGGATCAAGTATCCTTAAAGGATCGAGGATCCTGGAATCGGTAATATCTATCTGAGCACTTATTCAGTTAAGATTTTTATTTATTTAAGGATAACATATTCTTAACATTTGTACTTTCCAAGTTTTAAGTAACAATGCAGGGTATTAATAAGATATTCAATGATCAAGAAGTTGGCTACCTCTCCTCTACATTTAAGGTACTTTACTATTTCCCTTGGCCTAGCCCACGATTAAGGTATGACCCCCGATGGTCATATCTTCTAAGGTATAAAGGTTTTCACCTTTCTTATGAATTAGAGTTTCTACACTCTCACCTGTAGCGCACGTTATCCAACGTATAGTTCGGGGCAGCGGGACCAGTACACGCTTAGTGACTGAAAATTTCATTGTCTTCGGCTATATGGAGGATCCTACGATTTATGGTAGACGTACCATACCACCGGTTTATAACATTTTCATGTTATCTCACGCTTGGGCTAAATCCTAGTTTGGGCGAGTCCCTAGTTAACATCTATATATTGGGCTTGTCCCCAGTTACACGGGTTTGTCCCTAGTTACACGGGCTTATCCCCAGTTGCACGGGCTTCTCCCCAGTTTATTTAATGGGGCTGTCCCCAGTTTGACGGGTCTAATCCCAATTGATTTTATAAGTTATTTGCAACAGATGTCCTAAGTTCAACTACAAGGATAAAGACTTATGGATTCAAAATCCTTAAACTTACGTCTACAAGGATCGAGGAAGGATCATTACTTATGGTAACCTAGGTCTGATTAGACCTTATGGTATAATTTCTGTTTGCCCATTTGCATTTGTTTAACTAAGATCATTATAAATCTTTTTATTTGAAGATTTAAAATCTTTGAATTGTTTCTAAGGATATTCTATCCTAAAAAGTTTTCTTTTAATTATTTTTTCAAGGATATTCTATCCTAAAATTTTTACACTTATTTTTTACAAGGATATTCTATCCTAAAATTTTCACTCAAGATTATTTCTTAAAACTTTCAATAAAGCTAAGACCATATCAAACAAACTTTCAACGTAATCAATAACAGGCTAATAGTCAAAAGTTTTTGATTGTTATTAATCATAAGTCACCTGGACTTATCCAAAATCCTTAACCCGGATTTCACCATACTAAAGATGGACCATCCATCCTGTTTAAGCTGGTGTTACTAATTATTCATAGAGTGCAAGAAAATAAAGAGAACAGGGGCACCAAAGGCTTCATCCCCACAAACAGAGGATCCATCCACCTTTGACACCCCTTAAAATTGTCTTAAGGATCACTGATCCTTCAACCTAGTTACTATTTTTTGTTACAAATCATTATCCTTGAAAACATGATCACAACAAAATAAAGAAAAATAGGCTCAGGCCTTGTCTTCATCATCCTTCATCGCCCATTTACGCAACCTCCTCGGCCTCTGCTGCACCTGCTCCTTCCTCAGCATCCATCACCTCTTTGGCTCCACTCATTCCAGCTTCATTCCCATCCAGCATCGCCACGTCCTCTTCACCACCTATAGACACCAGACTTTCTTTCCATTTCTCAACATCCCAAACAGCCTTGTCGAAGGCAGGATCACCAGCCTCTGTCGCCATCTTGATCCTGGCCTGCAGAACTGTTCTCGCGGCCCACATCTTAGCCTCTTCTGTAGCCTATTTGACCTCGTCTTGGTGTCAGGCTTCTGCTGAGGATAGCTGATCCTCCAGTCGCTTCTTATCCTTGGAAAGCTGAGCCATGGCCTTATCCTTTGCAACTGTCGCGCTTCCCATTCCCGAGAGGTTCTCGCTCATTTGATTTACAATCTTCTCGTAATGGTCCTTGCAAGCGTTCACAGCCTGTTGCCAACAGTTAAGTGAAAGTTAGAAGGATATTGGATCCTTAAATTCAAGACGAAAGGATACATGATTCTTACAGTGAGGATCATATCAAAATGGGTCTCGGGCTTGGAGGATCTCTTTCTTTTGGAAGCAACTGACTTAGCTCTGGTAGTCGTGGTCTTTGGTTCGGAGGTGGCTGCTGCCTTCAAAGCCTCCTTCTTGATGCTTTGGGGAGTAATCATGCTGTCAATATCTTCCAAGGAGAACTTGTTAGCAGGCTTCTGGGATTTCTGAGCGCCGACATAAGCCAAACAAAAGATAAGTATTTTATCTTACTTTATTTATTCCTACTTATTATGCAGATACTAATCTTACTTGACATGTTGGAGTCTGAAGAGATGTCGCAGAAAGCTTCAACAAATATTGCTTGAAAGGTCCGAACCTCGGTATCCAGGGCAAGGAATGTTTTCGTTCTCTCTTCTGTTCCAGGTAGTTTGGCCAAAGAGGCAAAGTTCTCAACTGCAAATAAGATGAAAAACAGATTCAGAGTTAGGTCTATTATCACATATTGTGTCTTTGTTAAGGATCCAGGATCCTACCCTTCTTAACCCAAGTCAGAGGTAAATCAGTCCCCCCGGGTATAGAGTCACTATCCATAAAGAAAAATTGATTCCTCCAGAAGGAATCGTTTAGGGTTACTTTTGATATGGGGTTGGGTTGACGAGGTTTGCACTTAAGTAAAAACCGATTTGAAAATAGTTCCTGGTGGAAACAGTGACCGGAATTCATCGACCTCAGGGTCAGTGAACTTACAAATCTCCATAGAAGGATTGGCGATAAGGTACTGAGGCTGCATCTCCGTCAGTTCGGAACCATCGGAGGACTGGTCGGAATGTTTAGAGGGAGAAGAAGAAGAAGCGACGGACATGTTTATCAGAATAATAAAAGAATAGAGAGAGAAAAGGATACCTGCTGAACGGACGGGATATGTGATTATAAATGGATCATAGGGATCACATATATAGGCGGTTATGATTAATATCAAGGGTTTGATAATAATTACCTCTGGCAGCTGTCTAATCGGTTAATCTTTTTGCAGGGACTTAAATTTCGAAATGCCAGCTGTAAAGCATAAACACCCGCCATTTTGGGGGCAATTGTTAGGGCATAGAATTTATGCTGAGGATCCTCTATCCTTGTTCAATTTGTGGATCACTTATCCTTACGATATGTTCCTGATTGTAAAGGATCAAGGATTCTTGGTTTTATATGTTTACTAATAGTTGTATTTGAATGGTGTTGTGTTTATTAGATATAACAGCTGGAGGACTGAGTCATCCTATTCTTGCGCTACTGGAAGACTTCCGCACGTGGTCAATGATGATGAACGGCTAGTTGAGTGGTGGTGTGAAAGTAGGGATTTAGTTAGTTATTATTTTTTGTTTATAACCGAGATAATGATCAGTTAGAACATACATGTATCACACACACTCTCGAGCATTCTCCCATTCATAGATCGCACTCAGTTTCCGTTGTAACACTAATCGGTATCTCCACCATTTGTAACCTTTTTTGATATTAATAAAGTGGTGATCGACGATTTGTCATCACCCGGGGTTTTTTTCCTTTGATCTAATCGAGATCAAGGGGTGTTTCCTCGCAACAATTCACGGTGTTCATCATTATTTTATTCACATATTCATTATTATTATCATAGCACTATACCTCACAATTACGGATTTGGATACATTATCCTTAGCAGATTTTTGTCCAAAACATAAGTCTTCACCAACTTTCATTCAATTCATACGATAACCTGTATACGCACATAAAATATATATAATTTTGTCAACACATGGTTGAGTGAGTAAAGCACCAGTTTTTGACACTACAATAATAATATATAAGAGAAAACTTAAACTGTTCCTGTGAGATAACAATTAAGCCATAGCATGTATATAATTCAAACAGATAATAAATAAATCGGTAAACCTTTGCCATGGGAATCGGGCATTGGTTACCAAAGATGGGTTGTCGGTGAAACCATTGTCATGCGATGCCGGCCATTACGACGGTCGTATGATCATACTATTAATGATGGACCTCCCCGAATGCGGTAAAATAAAAAAAAAGTAAGCAAATAGCAAGTTAGGCATAAACTGATATACATACAATGATTAACAGTTGCAGTTGAATACTATATAATAGGAAAATAGATAACGTACGCATATTGATGTGGTCTAAAATATACATATTATTATACGTATATTTTCTACACTTTTAATATCCTTTGAGCTAGTTTCTGATAAATAATACTCATAAATAGCTCATATTTTGAATTATAAACGTTTTAAGAAACATTGAGCTAAAATGAGCCAATCGCCCTAACCATATTTATCGGTTTTTATAATTTGTGACTACAAATTATAATTAAGAATCACCATTGGTTAGGTGTTTAATTCTAAACAAAAGTAAGTCATTATAGGTGAACTTAAATGACATTATCATAATTATAATTTTGAAATTACAAGTATAAAGAATATATAAGGAAATAAATATATGTTTGTTGGTGTTCCATTGCACGGAGCACGTGAGGATTAAAAGAAAGAAACTTAAAGGACTCATAAATCAATAAGCTAAAGTTTATATTTCAAGTACGTTAGCAAAAGCCAATGGAGTTCGGTGGATGACATAACATCTGATCAAAAGTTGTAGGAATATGTCAAGGTGTAATGGGCCTCGTTGACTTAAGTTAATTACAATAATTAATGTCTCAAAATTCGGAGAGCTTGGCTTAGGTTTTCGTGACTGCATATAAAATAGAACATGTTCACAATTTATAGGGGGAGACGCCAGAAAGGGGGACCACCCCTGTGTTGACGGCCACTATCAAAGGAAAAAAAAAATTCTACTGCCGTGGGTGTGGTTCAAAACAGAAAGGAGGCGCCACTAAGCTTTGGTTGAGATTGGTTCAAAAGGAATTCAATCAAGCAAACATACATCTAGAACTTGAATTATTTTTATTCTTTTGGTTGAACGGTAACTTTACTTTTGTTTTGTTTCGTTTGTAATTATGATTGGCTAAACTTTATATTGTCTAAGTTTGGATGAATACTTTGTAGACTCGTTTTATTTTTGTTTTTGGATTAATATTGATTGGTTCATGTTTTGGTAAAGTTTTTATTGTATTTGGTTGTGATGCATATGCGTATTTGGTATTAATTTATGATCAATTTACTATTCCGTATGCGTCTTCGTTAATGTCTTTCATGTATGGATGCATATTAGGTTGTTTACTGTGTGTTTACAACTAGTTTATGGTTTATTGTTAGTGTATTCCATAGGAACGGTAAGTGAGAGTTTAGAGATACCTTAAATTCAGCCACTTGAGAGACTGGGAGGTAATTAGAGGTCGTCTGTTTTGGTCTTTTTCGGGTTTGGGTAGTGATTGCACAAGAGTGAGTTACCCTAGATACCTTTAGATTCTTATAGATCCGAGTTACAATTGAATTCACTAAGAATACCCCTTTATGCCTTAGGGTGTTTTGTGATTAGAGAGACCTGGAGGTAATTTAATCTTTGGGTACCTTAGCATAGTTAGGTAAGGTGAGACCGGGAGGTGATCCGAACCATTAAACCATTGAGCTTACATGATATTTAGGGTTCTAAGGTATAGTGGGTGACACCGGGAGGTGATCTAGCATACTTTATTTGTTTCCTAAGGTTCATATTTTTAGAATCCGACTACCAATCATAAATCCAATTCTAAGAGTTTACGAGTTAACTAGTAGGATTCCTTGACTAAGTAGTTATATCCCCTGTTTAAGTTCTATTCCGATTTATCTGTTGTTAGGGCACAAATAATATATGCTGAGGATAGGTTATCCTTGAGACACGTCTGAATCAACTATCCTTGACCAAAGTTCGGGAGTTGAGCCAAGATCGAGGATCCTTAGTATTTCATGTTACTAATGATTGTTTCTTATGTGTAGGTTAATATTTGATAGGTATAACGGCTGGACGACCTGGTCAACCTATTTACTCGCTGCTGGACTCACGAAGCACGTGGTCAAAGTGTGCAAACAGCTAGTGGGAGAGTGGCGCAAAAATAGGATTAGTTGTAATTTATCTTTTTGTTTATAATGAGATTATGATCAATTAGATTAGTCACTGGTAACTTCGCACACTTGAAGAATATTCAGAACTCTTTCTAGCAGTACACACACACACACACACACGTAGAAATCATTGTATTATTGATCGTAATCTCCACCATTGTAACCTCTTTTTTTGATTAATAAAGTAGTTTATAGACGATTTGTCATCACCCGGGGTTTTTTTCCGGCGATCCGACCAAGATCAAGGGTTTTTGCTCACAACAAATCATTGTGTTCATCTATATTTTTTTTTACATATTCACCATTATCATTCGAAGCACTAAACTTCACCGTACAAATTTGGTTACATTATCCTTTGTTGATTTTTGACCAAAACAATTTGGCGCCCACCGTGGGGTAGTTGGTGCTATAATCCATATTATTTCCTATCAATTTTCAACCTTTTTACCTATACTACTATCAATGGCCTCTCAACAAACCTCTGCTTCAACCACGGTGCCATCTTTGGTTTCACTCTCATCAAGATCTTCACTTCCAATGCCTCCTCCACTTGCAGGAGCTCCGAAGACCACCACTGCTGGAAACAAGACGCATATCCTAGTCTTCCAGAGCTTAAAAACCATTGCTTCCACTTCAGTGGTTAACTCTAACAATGATGTGAGATCAAGGACTAACCAGAAGATCCTACGTGAGATCAAGGATCTCAAGAAGACTAAGAGGCCAGCAGAGGATCAGACTCCCCTGATGCCTAGGATGCTGGATCTCACCACTCTAGGATCCTTGGCTCAACTGGCTCAAGGATCATCTATCCTACAACCATGGTCCATGGGTGGGTCAGCAAGCTCAATGATCCTCAATTTTCAAGCAAGGATCACATGCCCTTCATCCAGGATCCATAGGTCAGCAAGCTCAAGGATCCATAATTTTCCAGCAAGGATCATCTATCCTTCATCCAGGATCCATAGGTCAGCAAGCTCCGGGATCCTCGTTCCTCCAGCAAGGATCATCTATCCTTCAACCAGGATCCACGGGTCAGCAAACTCAATGATCCTCTTTCCTTCAGCAAGGATCTTCAATTGTTCAACCAGGATCCTCTGGGTTGTATCATTAGGGATCCTTCAACTTCCAGCCTCAAGGACCCTTCTTCCAGAATCAAGGATCCTCGGGACTTCAGCATCAAAGGTCCTCAGAGGTCCATGAAGGAGACATCATCCCCATGCAGACTATTGCCTCCAGTGGACCAACTGCCGTAGCAGATGCTTCTTATCTCGGCTACTCTTCAAGGATGCCGACGTTCAATCAACAAAGAGGTAACACATATAGTCCCATATCCTTATACACTAACCTTGGTTCCATGTAGGATACATGTATCAATTAGGCTATGGCTAAGGAACTTTAGAAGCTTAAGGATATGATATCCAGCGTGCCAGTAGTGGTCCGACCAATTCCTGAAATACTAGAAGGGAGCCACAAGCTATCCAGTTTTGCTCCACCAATTTGTGACGCTGAAATCCCAAAACGGTTACAAACCCCCAACATGAAGGTGTACAATGGAACCACCGATCCAGAAGAGCATGTGGCTCAGTATAGGGAGAGGATGGAGATCAATCCAATTCCTGAAAAACTCAATGAGGCCTGTCTATTCAAGGGCTTTGCGTCCACATTGATAGAAGCTGCACTTAAATGGCTGCTAAGTCTTCAACCCTACTCTGTTACTTCTTTTTCGCATTTATTTAACTTGTTCAACAGCCAGTTTTCTTCTAGTAGGAAATTTGAAAAGTTAACTAGTGATTTGTATAGAGTTGTCCAACATTATGATGAATCCCTAAGGGATTTTGTTACGAGGTTTGGTAGAGAGGCCCTAGAGATCCTTAATCTTGATATGGCTACGGCTGTTGAAGCGTTCAAGATGGGGCTACATAGGGGCTCCCCATTTTATGACGATCTTGTGATGACCCCATGCAGGATGTTAGATGAAGTTAGAAACAAGGCACTCAGGTTTATAAGGCTAGAGGAAGACAAGAAGATCCAAGAACGGTTAGGGGCTCCAACAAAACAAGAATCTCCTGAAAAGAAACAAGGATCCTCCTTCAGGAACAAAAAATCGAAGCCTTATTCCAAATTCAACAATCAGAATTTTCGAGCAGTCGAAGAAGGAGACGATGATAATGAAGATTATCCAAGTATTTCTGAGTATTGCTTCTCTGTTGATACTCATGGTTTGATTTGTTCCATGAAGGATCTAGGAAAGAAAGCAAGGTGGCCTCGAAAAAATGAGAAAACAACATCCTTTAAAGACAAATCCAAGTGGTGTGCATTCCATGAAGATTTTGGCCATCAAACCGATGATTGTATTGGTTTAGGGAGGGAAATTGGATACCTCCTAAGCAAGGGTCATTTCAAGGAGCTCTTAGGAAGACAAAAGTATAGGATCCAGGATCTTGAAGGTGTCCCACATAAAGCAACTCCGCCCCCACCAGATGCAAAAGTCATCAATTTCATCTCTGGTGGCTCGGATATATGTGGAACTTCCTTCTCCTCGGCCAAGAGGCATGCTAAATAAACAAAGTTGGAGAACAGGGAGCGACCTGTCATATCCACTACTTTAACAACTGATAAGAGAATCTTCTTTGATGAAGAAGATAAGAAGAGCATCCAGGATCCTCATCAAGATGGTTTGATTATAACTTTGTTTATTGCTAATCATTATGTGCGCAGGATCCTAGTTAATGGAGGAAGTTCGGTCAACATTATTTAGTACGATGTGCTCAAGAATATGAATATCCCATATTCAGAAATCGTTCCCCAATCATCGGTGCTCATTGGTTTCAGCAGAGAGACTGAGAAAACAATGGGGGACATCAAACTTCCTATATACATTGAGGAAATAAATTCTTACCAAAAATTTTGTGTTATAGATAATTTGTCTTGTTGCAATGTTATTCTTGGTAGGACATGGCTACATGGAATGAAAGCTGTAGCGTCTACTTATCACCAGTGTATCAAACTACCAACTCCTTGGAGGGTAGTGAGAATAGACGGCGACCAAGTGGAAGCTAAGAGCTATTACTTCTCATCCATAAAGCCAACAACTAAGCAAATGGTAGCATAGCAACTACATCAATATCCTAGGAACGTGCTGGAGGCTCGAGAACAAGACCTAAAAGAAGTATCCTTGGACCCTGAGGATCTAGACGCAAAAGTTTTCCTAGGATCCAGTATCCCTACTAAGATTGAAGAGGATATAATATCCTTCCTCAAGCAACAAAAATCTACATTTTCCTTCAAGCATTTAGACATGGCAGGTATTTCAAAAGAGGCAATTACTCATAAACTAGGCCTTGATAATTCAATTAAACCCATTCACCATAAGTGAAGGAAATTCTCTCTTGAGAGGAATGCGATCATATAATAAGAAGTTGAAATACTTCTTAAGGCCGGTATGATCAGAGAGGTTAAGTATCCATGATGGTTGGCTAATGTTGTGGTTGTTTCAAAAACTAATGGAGAGAGGAGGGTATGTGTCAGTTTCACCGATTTAAACAAGGCATGTCCCAAGGATCCTTTCCTATTACCACATATAGACTCCATGGTGGATGCAACAGCAGGACATGAGATGCTTACTTTTATGGATGCTTCCTCTGGATTTCAACAATTTCAGATGAAACCATTTGATCAAGAAGATACAACATTCATGACTCCTACTAGAATATATTGCTATATTGCCATGCCTTTTGTACTAAGAAATGCAGGTGCGACCTATCAACGTTTAGTCAACATGATGTTTAAAGATCAAATAGGAAAGACCATGGAGGTATATATAGACGACATGGTAGTCAAGTCCAAGAAGGCTGAAGATCATCTTAAAGACTTGGAAGAAGCCTTCAATATCCTTGACCAGTATAACATGAAACTCAATCCATCTAAATGCCATTTTGGTGTTAAGGCGGGAAAGTTCCTTGGTTATATGGTCACTAAGAGGGGTATAGAGGCTAGCCCGGAACAAATAAAGGCCAATATTAACTTATAGTCACCCGTGAATGCAAAATATGTGCAAAGGTTGACTGGAAGAATTGCGGCCTTGAATAGCTTCATCTCCCGATCTTCGGAGAAGTGTAAGGATTTTTATGATATCCTTAGAAAGAATAAAAAGTTCGAGTGGACGGAGAAACATGAGGATGCACTCAAAGCCTTGAAGGATTAATTATCCTCAGCACCATCGTTAATGAAGCCAACAGATAGGGAACCCCTATCCTTGTACCTAGCCATCTCGGGAAATGCAGTAAGTGTTGTCCTTATAAAGGATCATGAAGGGGAACAACATCCTGTTTATTATGTAAGTAAAAGTCTTCTAGATGATGAAGCCAGGTACTCTCATTTAGAAAAATTAATTCTTGCACCTATTATGGCTTCCACTAAGTTAAGGCATTACTTTGAAATTCATACTATAATTTTGAAAACTAACTATCCTATCATGAATGTTCTTAGAAAACCAGAGATGTTAGGTAGGATGGCTAAATGGGCTGTAAAGCTGAGTGCATACGATACACAATACGAGCCAAGGACTGCTATAAAGTCTAAAGAACTAGCCGACTTTGTGGCTGATTTCAGTAGTGATCTACAAAAGAAGGTTGACTTGGAAGTCCAACAATTAGAGGAAACCAAGGATCCTTGGATCTTATTCACGGATGGGGCATCCAACTTTAGAGGAACAGGTCTAGGTGTTCTACTGAAATCACCACAGGGGACATAATACCCCAGTCTATAGCCTGTGAGTTTCAAGCCACAAATAATGAAGCACCATACGAAGCTTTAATCGCAGGTTTGCAACTGGCTAAACACATGAGGATCCGGTATCTTCAGGTGTATATAGATTCGTTATTAACAGCTAACCACTTTAATGGCTCATATGTTGTTAAAGGAGAAAAACTAATTAAATATCTAGACATTGTGAAAGGTTCCAGAAGCTACGAAAATTTCAATCATCCATATACTCTCACCAGCAATAGGAGAACAAGAAGTTGGGGACATAACAACTAACAAAGAGATTGTGCTTTGGGATCCATTATCCTCAAATAATCAAGGATCTTGGATCCTTCCAATCAAGAAATACATTCAAGACAGAGAGATCCCTGTTATAGAAAATCCTAAAACCTTTAAACTTAAGGTATCACAATACATTTTATTACATGATATTCTGTGTAGGAAATCTCCTGCAGGCCCATACTTGAGGTGTGTTGAGGAACCTGAAATCCAAGAGGTGCTCAAAGACTATCACGAAGGTGATTGTGGTAATCACACTGGAGGCAGAGCCCTATTCTCTAGGATTCTAATAACAGGATACTTCTGGCCAACCATGAAGAGAGACGCCATGGAGTACTCAAAGAAATGCGATGCCTGTCAAAGACACGACACCATTCTGCACCAACCAGCGGAACCTATGTATCCTATATCCTCCTCATGGCCTTTCATGAAGTGGGGCATGGATATTGTGGGTAAGCTACCTAAAGTGCCAAGAGGAAAAGTGTTCATGCTTGCCATGACTGATTACTTCTCGAAAAGGATAGAAGCAGAAGCTTTTGTACAAGTCCGCAAGAAAGAGGTGATATCCTTCATTAAAAGAACCATTATTACTAGATTTGGTATTCCTTCAGAAATTATTTGTGACTATGGTTCCCAGTTTATCGGGAAAAGAACCACTAACTTTTGTGACAGTTGGGGCATCAAGATGATTACTTCTACACCAGTTCACCCTCAAGCCAATGGTCAAGCATAGTCAAGCAACAAGATTATCATCAACAACTTGAAGAAGAAACTAGGATCCAAGAAAGACAAGTGGGCTGAGGAGCTTCCATATGTTCTTTGGGCTGATAGAACAACACCAAAGAATGCAACATGTCAAACACCCTTCTCATTGGTGTTTGGATCAGATTCCGTAATTCCTACAGAAATGGTGGTTCCTACTACAAGAACAAGCATCCGTGATCCTCAGGCTAATGAGGAAATTCTTCTCCAAGATCTAGATACTATTGATGAGCTCAGAGACCTAGCCAATATCAGAATGACAGCATATCAACAAAGTGTAGCTGGGGCATACAACTAGAATATCAGGATTAGAAAGTTCCAAGAAGGAGATTTAGTCTTAAGGAAAGCTTTCCAAAATACAACTCATCCCGCAGATGGAAAGCTAGCACCTAAATGGGAAGGCCCCTATTTGATCGAATCAGAAGCAGGAAAGGGGAAATATCATTTACTTACCATAGAAGGTGACAGACTCCCAAGGGCATGGAATGCCATCCATCTTAAGAAGTATTGTTTCTAGCCAGAATCACGGATCAAGGATTGAGGATCCTTAAGTTGGTAAAATTTTATTCTATAATTTATTTATTTTTGAGTTACGTTACTAACTTAAGGATAATATATCCTTAACATTTATCTTTTCCAAGTTTTAAGTAACAATGCAGATTTCTATAAGAGGCTCAATGACTAAGAGGTTGGCCATCTCTCCCTCACGCTTAAGGTACATTGCTGTTTCCTTTGGCCTTGCCCACAATTAAGGCGTGACCCCTGATGGTCATATCTTCCAAGGTTTAAAGGTTTTCACCTTTCTTATAAATTAGAATTTCTACACTCTCGCCTCGAGCGCACGTTATCCAACATATAGTCCGGGGCAGCCGAACCAGTACATGCTTAGTGGCTGACAATTTCGTTGCTTTTGGCTATATGGAAGATCCTTCGGTTTATGGTAGACGTACCATACCATTGGTTTATAACATTTTCATGTTATTAAAGACTAAGGTTTCTAAAATTTTAATGTTAGCTAAGGTTTGGCGTTTTCACGTCACTTACATATGGGCTAAATCCCGGTTTGGGCGAGTCCCTAGTTTAACACCAAGTTATTTGGGCTTGTGCTTAGTTTATTTGGGCTAGTCCCCAGTTTGTTTGGGCTTGTACCCAGTTTGTTTGGGCTTGTCCCCAGTTTATTTGGGCTTGTCCCCAGTTTATTTGGCTTGTCCTTAGTTTGTTTGGGCTTGTCCCCAGTTCATTGGGTTTAATCCCAGTTAATATCATAAGTTATTTGCATATGGTATCTTAAGTTCAGTTACGAGGATCACAGAAGGATCAACACTTATGGATTCAAGTTCCTCAATTTATTTTTACAAGGATCACAGAAGGATCAACATTTATGGTAACTTAGGTCTAGTAAGATCTTATGGTATGACTTCTACTTGTCAATTTATATTTACTTGGCTGAAATCTTTATAAAATCAATTATGTAAGGATTCAAGATCATTAAGTTATTTTTACAAGGATATTCTATCCTTAAAGCCTTTTCTCGAGAATATTTCTTAGAACTATTTATGGATATAAACTATAACAAATATGATTTCAGAATACTGAACAACAGATAAATAGATAAACGCTTAAATTATTATTATTAAGTCACCCGGACTTACCAAAATCCTTAACCTGGATTTCACCATCCAAAAGATGGACCATCCACCCGGGTTAAGCAGGTGTTACTAACTGTTCATAAAGTGTAGGAAAATAAAGACAGGGGCATCAAAGGCTTCATCCCCACAAACAGAGGATCCCTCCACCTATGCTACCCCTGATAATTGTCTTAAGGATCAAAGATCCTTTATCCTAATTACTATTGTTTGTTATAGACCATGATCAAATATCCTTAAAAAAATAACCAAGAAAAATAAAAATAAAAAAAGGCTCTGGCCTTGTCTTTATCATCCTTTATTGCCCGCCTTTGCTGCCTCCTCTTCAGTTGTCGCATCCTTCCCCGTGTCCATCACCTCAGCCTCCTGAGTTCCATCAGCAGGCACAGTTCTTTCACCCGCCTCATCCTCACCACCACCCAATTCTGCCGAAGACTACTTCCACTGCACTATGTCCCAAGGGGATTTATCGAATGCATGATCATTGGCTTCGTTCACCAACTTGATTCTAGCCTGGAGAACTGATTTGGCTGCCCAGATCTTTGCCTCGTTGGTGGCTCAGGTTATCTCGTCCTGCATCTGAGCCACGAATGTGGATGCATGATCCCCGGCTTGCTTCATTTCCTTGGTCATCCTAGCGAGTGCCTTGTCCTTTGCAACGGCTATGGACCTCATCCTAGTGAGAGTTTCCTCGTATTCTTCAACTATCTTCTCATGGTGACTTCGGGCAAAGTTGGCGGCCTATACAAGAAAACGGGACAAAATTAAAAGAATACTTGATTAAGGGATAAAGGCTATCAGGATCAAGGATCCTTACCGTAGTGAGCATCTCGAGAAGTTGTTTTTCGGCGTCAAAAGGGTTCTCAGGCTCTGTGCTTTTCTTTCTTTTAGCTCCTGACTTGGATTGGGTCGTGACTGGGCATGGCTCATGCATTGGGGTGGACTTTGGAGTCTCTTTATTCACGAACATGCAGTCAATGTCTTCGAGGGAGAACTTGGATGCAGACTTGCCGGATTTCTGGACACCTACAAACAATGATTCATAGATAAGTTTTCAATTATTTTTAATTTATATTAAACATGGTTATGAAAATACTTACTTGACATGTTTGACTGTGAGTTTGATTCTTGAAAAGCTTCTACGAACTTGGCTTGAAAGGTCCTAATTTCAGGATCCAGCGCAAGGAATTTCTTGACCTTCTCTTTGACTCCAGGAAGTTCAGATAGCAGGGCAAAGTTGTCAACTGTACAAGAAATATAGAGTGTTAATAGAAGAATCAGGTATCCTACTGGTGTTTCTTAAGGATCCCGGATCCTACCTTGCAATATACATCTTTTCGGTAAATCGGATCCACCGGGATTGAGTCCCTTTTTACGAAGAAGCATTGGTTTCTCCAGAATGAACCGTTCTGAGTACCCTTTGAAATAGGGATCGGTTGACGGGGTTTCGATTTACGGACGAAGCGGTTAGAACCGTGAGTAGCCAAGGTGTACAGGTACGATAACTGTTACAAGCCAAACTCAACGCCTTCTTCGTCGATTATCCTTTCAACAGTACGAAGGACCCTCCACAACATGGGCATAGCTTGGATATAACTGATTCCGGTCAAAGTGAAGAAGCTTTGGGTGAAGTCAGGAATGGTACATCGGAAGCCTATTTATAGGTGGTGGATAACAATCGGGTTTATTGATAATAACTGCCTCTGACTCATGTCTAATCGTATAATTTTTCAGGAAATTCAAATTTCAAAATGACAGTTGTTATCCATAAACAACCGCCATTTTGGTGGCAATTGTTAGGGCACAGATAATATATATATGTTGAGGATAGGTTATCCTTGAGACACGTCTGGATCAATTATCCCTCACAAAAGTTCCGGAGTTGAGCCAGGATCGAGGATCCTCAGTATTTGTTGTTATTAATGAATGTTTCTTATGTGTAGGTTAATATTTGATAGGTATACCGGCTGGACGGCCTGGTCTACCTATTTACTCGTTGCTGGACTCACGAAGCATGTGGTCAAAGAGTGCAAATGGCTAGTGGGAGAGTGGCGCAAAAATAGGATTATTTGTTATTTATCTTTGTGTTTATAATGAGATTATTATCAATTTGATTAGTCACTAGTCACTTCGCACACTTGAACAATATTCGGAACTCTTTCTAGCAGTACACACACACATGTAGAAATCATTGTATTGTTGATCGTAATCTCCACCATTCTAACCTCATTTTTTGATTAATAAAGTGGTGATAGACGATTTATCATCACCCGGGGTTTTTGTGCCGACAATCCGACCAAGATTAAGGGCTTTTCCTCGCATTAAATCATTGTGTTCATCTATATTTCGTTTACATATTCACCATTATCATTCGAAGCACTATACCTCATCTTACAAATTTAGTTACATTATCCTTAGTTGATTTTTGACCAAAACATATGTTGGGAGCAGATTTTTTATCTTCAGGATTGATCACGTTCTAAGGATTTCGACCTACCCTGTCGATGCAAATATTCTGAGGATTATATTTGACTAATTCAATTGTCCTTTATTTTTTTTGTTTGTTTTGAAGATAAGACCACGTGTTTAATATGCTAATAAGAACGTGGGTTTGCAACGGATATTATTGAGGCTTCGTCAACTCAAACGTGGGCAGCAACGGATCGTGGGAGACTTAGTCTAGGGTTTATTCCAGATTTCTCGGAATTTCAATTGTGTACTTTTGACTATTTAAACGAGCGGATATGATAGATTAGAACACACACTTCACTCACTTAGCTATCAAAACACATTGTAGCACTTAGCATACAATCAATTATCAGCTCCACCAGTTGTAACCACCCTTTTTGTTATTAATAAAAGAGACGGTGATAGTTTTCACCGTCTGGGGGTTTTTTGTGCCGGAGATCCTCACGATCAAGGGCTTTTTCCTTCGAAATCAAATCGTTGTGTTCACTCTATTCTTGATCAAGCACTCTACCTCACATACGAATTTGATCACAAAATTTCTTTGCTAATTTTTTACCGAAACAATTTGGCGCCCACAGTGGGGCAATCGGTGCTTTGATCATTATTAAATCTCAAACTAAACCCTACTTTCAATATTCACAACATGTCTTCCCAACCGAAGAATGTTTCCTCTTCTGCCGCAACTTCATATTCCTTTGTGAGGCCGCCTATGCCTCCTCCTCCTACTGGTGGTATCCCGAAGAAACCTGATAACATTCAGAAGAAACCTGCTACTCCCGTGTTCTCAGGATCGAGGCAGTCTCCCCAGGATCCCATCGTGGTGTCCAACAATGACCTTCTGTCTATGTATAGACGGTTACAGGAACAGAAGGAACGCCAGAACAAGACCAACCAGAAGCTCGTGAGGGAACTAGAAGATATTAGGAAAGCCAAGAAGCCGACAGAAGAATTCACACCACTAGTCTAGAGATCTCTGGATTTCACTCCTCCAAAATCTTTAGGATTGGTGAGTCCAGAGTCTACCATGGCATACAACTCTGGATCCTCATCTTTCCAGCACTCAGGGTCTGCGGGATTGCACTCATCTAGATCCCAGGGATACTTGTATGCATCCTCTGCTGGACCGTTTCAACATGCAGGATCCTTAGGATTATCCTAGCAGGGAGGATCCTCATGATTGTTTCAACAGTCCGGATCCTCAGGACTGTTTCATCAGACGGGATCGTCAGGTCCTTCAGGCGGTATCCTCAGGATCTCAGCAACAGCCAGGATCTTCAGGAGTACCTTCACCAGGGTTTCCTAATCCTCAGCAACCATTTGCTCAGACTCAGCAGTTCTTAGGATCCTCTGAGGTGCACCAGGGAGACTTTATCCCGATGCAGGCTAATACTTCGACCACTCCATTTGTCACTCCAGGAAATACTATGTTTGGGAATGCAAGCTACAACACCCAGACTATTCCTCAGAATATTAATCAGGGTAACACTTTCAATACAATTCCTTTTAATGTTATTCAAGGTTTTTTGCAGGATGCTGGCATAAGTTCAAGTTTAGCCCAGGAATTACAGAAGCTTAAGGACATGATCTCAAATGTTCCTGGCGTAATCCGTCCCATAGGTGAAGTTTCCACTGACAGTCATAGAATATCCTGATTTGTACCATCAAATGGTGACGTACATATCCCAAAACAGTTTCAAACCCCAAATATGAAACTATATGATGGTTCAACGGATCCTGAGGAACATGTTGCACAATATAGAGAGCGTATGGAGATCAACCCAATCCCTATGGAAATCAAGGAAGCATGTTTCTGCAAAGGATTTAGGTCTACTGTGACTGGAGCAGCCAAGAAATGGCTATTGAGTATCTCTGCTAACACCATCACCTCCTTTTCTCATTTAGTTTACTTGTTTAATAACCAGTTTTCTTGCAGTAGAACGTTTGAGAAGATGACAGGTGATCTTTATAGGGTTACCTAGAATCCTGGGGAATCCTTAAGAGATTTTATTACCAGGTTTAGCAAGGAGTCACTGGAGATTCCAAATCTAAATCCTGCTTCGGCAGTGGAAGCTCTTAAGTTGGGGTTAGAGAAAGACTCCTCTTTCTATGATGATCTTGTTATGACTCCATGCAGGTCGTTAGATGAAGCAAGAAGCAGAGCTCTGAGATTTATCAAGCTAGAAGACGATAAGAAAAACTTTAAAAAGATCGATATCCCAAAGTACAATCAGACGAACAGGAAAGCCGAATCCCCGGGAAAATCATATCGATCAAAACCTTACTATAAGCCTGATAACCCCGGGATTAATGCAGTAGATGATAGAGATGATGAAGAATATCCTAAGATCTCTTAATATTGTTTTTCTGTTGATATTGGTGGATTAATGTGTGCCATGCAGGATTTAGGTGAGGAAGCCAGGTGGCCAAAGAAGATGGAGAAACAAGGAGCCTGGAATGACAAATCAAAATGGTGTGCCTTCCATGAGGATTTTGGGCACTTGACTGAGGATTGCATTGTGCTCAGAAGAGAGATTAGCTATCTTCTCAGCAAGGGCCACTTGAAAGAGCTACTTGGCCGAAAGAAGGGAAAAGAGCAAAATCCTGAAACAGCTCCTGAAAAGGCAACTCCTCCACCAACAGGTGCAAAAACAATCATGTTCATATCCGGAGGATCTAAAATTTGTGGAACCTCTTATTCTGCTACAAAAAGAAATGTTGATCAAAGAAAGTTAGAAGTGGTTGACAGACCAACAAAGACATCCATTCTCACTCAAGCAAAGACCATATCGTTAGATGAAAGCGATAGAATCATTATTCAGGACCCTCACCATGATAGTTTGGTAATAACATTATATGTGGCTAACCATTATGTGTGCAGGATCCTCATTGATGGTGGAAGTTCTGTCAACATCATTCAACTAGATGTGCTGAAAAAGATGAATATTCCTGAAGATGAGATTATCCCCAACTCCTCTCAGTGGAGAGACTAAGAACACTATTGTGGATATCAAGCTCCCAGTATATGTAGAAGGGGTAAACAAAATGCAAAAATTTTGTGTTATTGACTTTTTATCCTTTTGCAATATTATATTAGGCAGGCCCTGGATACACGACATGGAAGCAGTCCCCTCGACTTATCACCAATGTGTGAAGCTCCCAAGTCCGTGGGGAGTTATCAAAATCATCAGTGATCAACAAGATGCAAAGAATAGCTACACCTCTTCTATGAAGTGTACTGCCAAATCCCAGCAGGCGTAGCAATTACAGAAGCTGGCACGAGACGTAATGGAGGCCAGGGAACAAAAAATTAAAGAAGTATTTCCTTATCCCGAGGATCCTGAAGTCAAAGTGCTGATAGGAACGAGCATTCCTGAAGATATTGAGTCAAAGTTGCTCAATTTCCTCAAATCAAGACTGTCAACATTTGCGTGGAAGCATGAGGATATGACAGGTATTTCCAAAGATATTATAACACACAAACTTGGAATTGATAATTTTTTAGGCCAATCCATCAAAAGAGAAGAAAGTTTGCACCTGAAAGAAACATAATCATCCAAGAAGAAGTTGAAAGACTCTTGAATCAAATAGTTTCCTATACTTGGCTCAAAGCTTGGGTATTGTTTTATGATACCCAATTCGCTAAGATCGATGGCTCTGATACCAAGCCTGTCACACCCCCTTCTAGGGCCTAGGAGTGCGACCCACAAGTTGGTATCGTGTTTGTAAATAATTCAGAGTTGCGTTATGTTGCGGAAGACTTATAAAACATTAAGGATCAAAAGTGTAACATTTATATATATTCAAAAGACGGGAATTATAAAACACCCGTTTAAGTTATTAACAAAAGATTATTTGTTTATGTTATACAAGCCACCATTTTAATCTTATACAAAAATAATCCGAGCCATAGGATATTAGTACTTCGTCATTTCCAAGCTCTAGCTTTGTTCACCTGCAAAATGTAATAAAATACGTCAGCAACGAATGCTGGTGAACACGCTGACACAAAAATATTTCTTTTACTTTATTACCCCTCGAGACTACGCCTGCCTCGGCCCAACGTGGCTTAGGAATAACAAAGTCAAATAACACATTATAAATATGAGCCTCTACGCTAGGTCACCTCAGCAAACACCGCAGCGTTCGACTTAGTTAAGTACCCGTAAATATACACTTAAGGTCGTACTCCCTGCAGGAGAGCATCCTACGACCAAGGGTGGTGCGATCATGCCCATACATCGCATAGTACCACCTATGTAAGGATCCAGACATACGTATACCACAGCATGAGGGTTTGGTTTATACCCTTTATTTATAACGGTTTTAGGAACACATAGTTCCTTGTAAAGAATTTCAAATAACACGTTTGACTCATTTTTAAATAAGTAAAAAGTTGGGGGCGTATTCACCTTGTTTCTTTAGGATTGGCTTCACTCACCGTCCAAGGGTCTTTCCCTTTTTTTATCACGCATCTATAGTACGAGTATAAATATTTGTTAGTCGGATACACGATCCGGCTTAAGACCTTTAGTCTTATATCTCAATCCTCGATTGAACCTTTAGTTTAATTCTTATTTACTTGAAAACCTTTAGTTTAAAAGTAAATTATAAACCTTTAGTTTATATAGAAACCCGACGTTTCTTCTTCTCCAAGAAACGTAATCTTTTTTTTTATTTATTATTAAATAAATAATATTTCATAACAAAGTATATTTACATATATACTTACACACATATATATGTTATCACAATATTCATAATCATACTTTCATTCGTTTCTTTGTTATGTTTTCTTTCCTTTTCTTTTATCGAGGTATCGAGTATAACCTCGACTTAAGGCTTAAGCCTTGAATATAATATTCAATTATATTGAATTCATCATTACGCCTAACCTTAATGGCGTATAGAAACTCTAGAGAATTGAGCAGCACTTCGACGCCGCTTTACTTTTCTCGATCAACTTTGATATGCCGACTTCAACACACGTCGGCACGTCTTTCGGGACTCTTTGCCATAACAATGCCTTCTTAGATGAATGACGGTGGATGGTGGCACAAACTTCGAGGAAACGGTGTACACAAACAAGAGATCATGGCACGCTTATCGAGGCAAATCGTTTATATGATTGTCGGTTTTAGAGAGAAGCTAGTGAGAAGTGAGAGCTGTGGTTTTAGTGTGCAGAAATGGAATGCCCATGGTCGCTATTTATAGACCTCAAATTGGCTCCCATCGCGCTACGCGATAGGTCCCTGGGCAGGCCTATCGTGTATCGTGATATAGGCTTGATGACGCAGAGGGTAGGTCTGCCACGTGTCGACACGTGGCAGTCACCGCTCCACGTGGCAACACGTGGCGACACGTGGCAGCACATAGTGCCACCGTGTGCCACGTGGCACACGTGTCACAATGTGTCAGGTACCCCATCGTGATACGCGATGGGGTTCTCCTCTGACTCATTGCGTAGCGCGATGGGTCAGGAAATTGGATTTTTCGTTTTAAACCCTCATCTTTGAAATTTGGCAAATTTAGTCCCAAGACTTTGGAAAGCTGATACTTTGAACTCGAAATTTTTATGATGTTACATCCTCCCCACCTTTAAACAAATCTCGTCCTCGAGATTGCTTTAGTCGAACAAGTGGGGGTATTTCTTTCTCATTTCTGATTCGAGTTCCCAAGTATATTCGGGCCCTCTACCCGAGTCCCATTTAACTTTCACAATTTTAAATGTTCTTTTCTTTACCTTCTTTGTTTTCGAATCTTCAATTTGAATAGGACGTTCTACAAATTTTAAGTTTTCATTTATTTTCAAAGTCTTTTAATGGCATAGCCAAAGATTCATCGGTCAAATACTTACGCATATGCGAAATATGGAATACGTCATGTATTCCTTGCATTTCCTCAGGCAGTCGCAAATGGTATGCAACAGTGCCGATTCGTTCGAGTACCCCCGAATGGTCCAACAAATCGAGGACTCAATTTGCCTCGAATGGTACGGTTTGAATACTTGCGTGGTAAATATTATTGTATGAAAATTCCATTATGGGCAAGTGGTCGTCACAACTTCCACCTAGATCGATCACACAAGCACGGAGCATATCTTCCAACGTTTGAATGGTCCTTTCGCTTTGCCCATCGGTTTGCGGATGATAGGCAGTGCTAAGGTTAAGCTTCGTACCGAGAGATTGTTGGAAGCTTTTCCAGAAATTAGACGTAAAACGACTGTCTCGATCAGAAATTATAGACAGCGGTACTCCATGCAAAGAGACAATGGTGTTTACATAGATACGCGCTAATCTATCCATAGAGTATGACTCATTGATGGTTATAAAGTGTGCAGATTTCGTTAAAACGATCCACGATTACCCATATAGCATTATGTTGTCGAGTCTTCTTCGGGAGTTTTGTAATAAAGTCCATGGTAATTAACTCCCACTTCCATACGGGAAGCTCGGTTTTGCTGAAACAATCCCGAGGGCCTCTGGTGTTCAGCCTTAACTTCTAAATAAGTCAAACATTTCGCAACATGCGAAGCGACATCCCTTTTCATTCTGTTCCACCAATAATTCGCCTTTAGGTTGTGGTACATTTTTATCACTTCCGGATGCATCATTTATTTCGACTTGTGAGCTTCATTCAAGATTTTCTCACGCAAACCTTCAACGATTGGTACCAAAATCCTATTACCGAGTCTTAGGATACCATCGTCACCCTTAACTAGCGAGTCAATGGTGCCATTGCGTTTTCATCAGAGATTTGTTTTTCATTGATTATTTGCATTTGCGCGGATTTGATTTGTTCAAAAAGTTCAATTTGGATTTCTAGGCGCAAAGCTCTAACCCTTTTAGGTTTTTCATGCTCTTTACGACTTAAGGAATCGGCCACAAAGTTGTCCTTGTGTTCATGATACACAATCTCGCAATCATAATCGTTAAGAGTCTCCATCCATCGCCGTTGTCGCATGTTGAGCTCTTTTTGATCAAAGATGTGTTTCAAGCTTTTGTGATCAGTGTACACGGTAAATCTTACTCCGTAGAGATAGTGTCTCCATATCTTAAGTGCAACGATTATGGCGCCTAACTCTAGGTCGTGATTCGTATAATTCTTTTCGTGTACTTTTAACTGACGAGAGGCGTAAGAGATTACCTTTTTGCGTTGCATTAGTACACTTCCCAAACCGGAATGAGATGCATCACAAAAGACAACAAAATCTTCAATACCTTCTGGCAAAGCCAAGATAGGTGCTTGGGTGAGTTTTTTCTTGAGTATATCGAACGCCTCTTGTTGCTTCGTTCCCCATTCATATTTGACGTTTTTACGAGTTAAAGAAGTTAAGGGAACGGCGATACGAGAGAAGTTTTCGATGAACCTACGGTAATAGACGGCCAAACCTAAAAAACTTCGAACCTCAGTTGGCGATTTCGGGACCTCCCATTTAGAGATATCTTCAATCTTCGCGGGGTCCACTTGAATACCATTGACGTTAATAATATGACCAAGAAATTGCACTTCGTGCAACCAGAACTCGCATTTCGAGAACTTGGTGTACAATTTCTCGGTTCTAAGAATTTCAAGCAAAGTACGAAGGTGGACTTCATGATCGGCCTTTGACTTAGAATAAATAAGTATGTCGTCGATGAATACGATAACAAATTTATCCAAGTAAGGCTTGCAAATACGGTTCATCATATCCATGAACGCGGCCGGAGCATTAGTAAGTCCAAACGGCATAACCGTGAACTCGTAATGTCCATACCTTGTTCGAAAAGCAGTCTTTGGAATATCTTCAGATTGGACTTTAAGTTGGTGATAGCCGGAACGGAGATCGATTTTTGAAAAGAAGCTAGCACCTTGAAGTTGATCAAAAAAGGTTATCAATACGAGGGAGTGGATATCGGTTTTTGATTGTAAGTTTGTTTAACGCACGATAGTCGATACACATCATCATGGAACCATCCTTCTTCTTGACGAATAGAATTGGTGCTCCCCAAGGCGACGAACTCGGTCGGATGAAACCTTTCTCCAAAAGCTCATCGAGTTGTTTCTTTAACTCCTTCATTTCGGTTGGCGCTAAGCGATATGGAGCTTTAGCGATTGGAGCAGTGCTAGGAACAAGATCGATTCTGAATTCTAATTCGTGATCGGGAGGAATACCAGGGAGTTCATCAGGAAAAACGTCAGAAAATTCGGAAACGATAGAAACGTCTTTGATTTCTTTTGGCTTAGACTCTTCAGTGACGTAGGCCATGAATGCGAGGCATCCTTGATTTAAACATTTGTTAGCCCTAATCATGGAGATTATGCTAACTTGACCAGCGTCTGTGTCCCCTTCAATTCGAATCGTTCATTTATTGGGGGCTTGAAGTTCAACAGTTTTGCTATTGCAGATGATACGGGCATGGTTATCGGATAACCAATTCATACCAAGTACAATATCAAAATCAACCACACTCATGGGTAACAAACAAATAGGTAACAAATAACCAGCTAGGAGGATTTTTCCGTTTTCAAGGGCTTCAGAGATTTTAACGATTTCACCGCTAGCAGTCTCGAGTTCTTTCTAATTTAGTTAATGGTTTGTTTAATAGACTACAAAAATTATAATCTATAAAACTCAAGTTGGCACCAGAATCAAATAAAACTCTAGCATAGGTTTCGTTGACTAGAAACGTACCAGTGATGGTCTATGGCACATCAGCGGCCCTTTTTGTGTCGAGTACAAAGACTCGAGCGTTTCCCTTTTTGTCCTTGCCACTTCCACTCGCACCACGAGCAGCAGGTTTGTTCTTTGGGCACTCGACACTTAAATGGCTCATTTCCTTGCAGTTAAAGCAAGTCATCCTCTTCTTCTAGCAATCCGCAACATCATGACCAGTGCGATTGCAAGATTCACAAACTTTAGGAGGTAGGGTGAAGTTGCAACGGCCCTTGTGATACCTCTTACACGTCTTGCATTGTGGCGTGTTTGAATTAAATCAGGTTTGGTTCACGCCCTTTCCTTGAATAGATTATTTCCTCCACTTGTTCTTCCTTGAGTCATTGGTTTCGTTACCTTCTTGTCTTCTTCCTTGTTACGAACCATGCTGCCCATTAAATAACCGGCCAACTCCATTGCAGAGTCAGCGGTTTGAGGTAAGTGAGACCTTACCATGTCGCGGATTTCCCGCGGAAGTCCCCAAATATATCTCGTGACTTTGCTGGATTCAGGGTGAACCAGCTGGGGAACAAGGCGACAGTACTCATGGAATTTAGTATTGTATTCGCGGAGGTTTGTCCCAATGACCTTGAGATTTAAAAATTCGTTTGAATCTGTTCAGTCTCGTGCATAGGACAGAATTTAGCCATCAACAAGGCTTTAAAATCTTCCCAAATTATACCATACATTACATCTCTTCCTTTGCTCATCAACAGAGCATTCCACCATTCCAACACTTCACCCTTGAACATAAGGGCTGAATACTGAATTTTCTCAACCTCAGAACACTTACTCTTGATAACAATAGTTTCCATTTCCTCGAGCCACCTCACGGTTGAAATGACTCCCTTATCACCATGGAACTCTTTCGGTCCATAGTACTTGAAATCCTTAAATGAACAACCGCTTATCTTGAGTTTCGTGAACTCATGTCTAACTCCGCCGTCGGCGTTAGACTCATGTACACTCTCTTCAACTTGAGAGGGATTAGGACGGGATTTAACGGGTTTAGAAGGGTTAACAGATTGAGAATTTCGAGATTGCCTAGAATGGGATCTATTTATAGATTCTTCTCTCACGGCATCTTTTATCATCATTTTAATTTTGTTCATGTATTTTTTCGGGAATTTCTTCCTCTCGCTCATTTTCGAGGCCTTTCCCCTTATCTCTCATTTCTTTTTCTTTTCGAGCATTTTCGTTGATATTGCTTTGCTCAGACATTTTTTTTTTCAATTCAGTCTGAAATTTTAACAACATTTCTTTTATCAAACTTACTTTTATTTATTACACATTTAATATATATATCCAAGGATATATATATTTTACAATATACATACATATATATATATCGTTCCCACAATATATACTGCTGATCTTATCATTACATAAGAACGTTTCAGACGTTCTTTTATTCATACACATATCATATAAAAACTATTTTACACATAGTCTTTTCATCACACACCACCATCTTCAGTCCTTTAAGAATTTCTTCACAACCTTCGTGAGTTTGTTGCATTTACGATGGAGTGATTTTCCAACTTTCTTCTTTTCCTTCTCTTTCTCATCTACCTTCTTCCTCCAGTCGTCGGTCTAATGCAGTGCACGATCCAGATGTTCCTCATACGACTGCGGGACTATGTTGGGATAACCGTACTGCGGAGGTGGGTCGCGATAACCCAGTGTTACCATCTCGTAATGGTTCCGTGGTTCCGGATACGGAACATAGTCCATGTCTGATGAAAGATAGAGGTAGGTCTTGGCAACTTGGTTTTGTTCGCGGATCTTGTCGGCTTGTTCTTGAATCGAAGGAATTTCTCCTTGAAACGGTGGGAAGCTTGACGAAGTTTGGATCCTTAGTTTCTCCAAGTATTGGACATACGGGTCCACAGAACCATAGCTTGCATTATTGGAAGTGAGTGATCCATTCATCGGGCTTGATATTTCGTTCGGGTTCTCTGGATGCTCTTCTTCCATCTCTTCCTCGGACTCCTCCACTGGGTCCTCCTCACTATCTTCTTCGGGATCTTCTTCATTATCAGAATCCTCCTCTTCCATGGGTTCCTCTTCTTCCTCCATAGGTTGTGTAGTATCAATGTTCATGGAGGGCATCTTGAAACTTTCGAAAGGCATCATGATTCTCATCTTGGGCTTTCGGGATGGCCCTTCTCCATTGTTGGGTTTTGAACTGACTTCATTAAAGGTAGAACATCCGGGAAACCATCAGCATGGGTCGGAATGACACTGCATCCAGTCAAAGGATGGGCTCCGTGGTTCTTCCTTGATAGGTAAGTTTGACAGAAAGGCATATGACGGATGTGGATTTGGCGGTACATAACCAGTTGGGAAATGTTGTGGTACCTCCACGGTCTGATAAGTTGGAACCTCCGTTGGGTGGTATGTTGGTAATTTTGACGGTTGATACATTGGCATAGTCGGTGGATGATAGCTTGAATGCCTCAGTGCCTCAATACTTGGCTTCGGTGGACTATCGGGGATGTTGATCGGGTAGTGCCTACTTCCGGGGTAATATAAGGGTTTGGACAAGTCGTGTCCACATCTTGGTTGAAGTATGCTTCATAATATCCAGTGCTCATGTTATCCTCTGGGTAAGGTTCGGCTATACCGGCTTCCTTGGCCTTGGGAGTAAAATTCTCCATGAGAGCTTTAAATGACATCTAATATTATAGGTGGTTTAGAATGTAGAGAGGGATAGAAAGGTTACCAGCCTATCTTATCATTAAAACAAATAATCAAATAGTTTCCTATACTTGGATCGAAGCTTGGGTATTGTTTTATGATATCCAATTCGTTAAGATCGATAGCTCTGATACCAAGCCTGTCACACCCCCTTCTAGGGCCTAGGAGTGCGACCCACAAGTTGGTATCGTGTTTGTAAATAATTCAGAGTTGCGTTATGTTGTGGAAGACTTATAAAACATTAAGGATCAAAAGTGTAACATTTATATATATTCAAAAGACGGGAATTATAAAACACCCGTTTAAGTTATTAACGAAAGATTATTTGTTTATGTTATACAAGCCACCATTTTAATCTTATACAAAAATAATCCGAGCCATCGGATATTAGTACTTCGTCATTTCCAAGCTCTAGCTTTGTTCACCTGCAAAATGTAATAAAATACGTCAGCAACGAATGTTGGTGAACACGCTGACGCAAAAATATTTCTTTTACTTTATTACCCCTCAAGACTACGCCTGCCTCGGCCCAACGTGGCTTAGGAATAACAAAGTCAAATAACACATTATAAATATGAGCCTCTACGCTAGGTCACCTCAGCAAACACCGCAGCGTTCGACTTAGTTAAGTACCCGTAAATATACACATAAGGTCGTACTCCCTGCAGGAGAGCATCCTACGACCAAGGGTGGTGCGATCATGCCCATACATCGCTTAGTACCACCTATGTAAGGATCCAGACATACGTATAACGGTTTTAGGAACACATAGTTCCTTGTAAACAATTTCAAATAACACGTTTGACTCATTTTTAAATAAGTAAAAAGTTGGGGGCGTATTCACCTTGTCTCTTTAGGATCGGCTTCACTCACCGTCCAAGGGTCTTTCCCTTTCTTTATCTCGCACCTATAGTACGAGTATAAATATTTGTTAGTCGGATACACGATCCAGCTTAAGACCTTTAGTCTTATATCTCAATCCTCGATTGAACCTTTAGTTCAATTCTTATTTACTTGAAAACCTTTAGTTTAAAAGTAAATTATAAACCTTTAGTTTATATAGAAACCCGACGTTTATTCTTCTCCAAGAAACGTAATCTTTTTCTTTTATTATTTAAGAATACTCTTTATTCAATAAAGAATATTTCATAACAAAGTATATTTAACTATATACTTACACACATATATATGTTATCACAATATTCATAATCATAATTTCATTCATTTCTTTGTTATGTAATCTTTTCTTTTCTTTATCGAGGTATCGAGTATAACATCGACTTAAGGCTTAAGCCTTGAATATAATATTCAATTATATTGAATTCATCATTACGCCTAACCTTAATGGCGTATAGAAACTCTAGAGAATTGAGCAGCACTTCAACGCCGCTTTACTTTTCTCGATCAACTTTGATATGCCGACTTCAACACACGTAGGCACGTCTTTCGGGACTCTTTGCCATAACAATGCCTTCTTTGATGAATGACGGTGGATGGTGGCACAAACTTTGAGGAAACGGTGTACACAACCAAGAGATCGAGGCACGCTTATCGAGGCAAATCGTTTATATGATTGTCGGTTTTAGAGAGAAGCTAGTGAGAAGTGAGAGCTGTGGTTTTAGTGTGCAGAAATGGAATGCCCATGGTCGCTATTTATAGACCTCAAATTGGCTCCCATCACGCTACACGATAGGTCCTTGGGCAAGCCTATCGCGTATCGCGATATAGGCCTGATGACGCAGAGGGTAGGTCTGCCATGTGTCGATACGTGGCAGTTGCCGCTCCACGTGGCAACACGTGGCGGCAGTGTTGCCACGTGGTGACACGTGGCAGCACATAGTGCCACCGTGTGCCACGTGTCACAATGTGTCAAGTACCCCATCGCGTTACGCGATGGGGTTCTCCTCTGCCTCATCGCGTAGCGCGATGGGTCAGGAAATCAGATTTTTCGTTTTAAACCCTTATCTTTGAAATTTGACAAATTTAGTCCCTAGATTTTGGAAAGTTGATACTTTGAACTCGAAATTTTTATGATGTTACATTGAAGGCGTATATGATTAGGGAAGTTCAATATCCCCAATGGTTAGCAAATGTGGTGGTTGTACAGAAATAGAATGGCAAATGGAGAGTTTGTGTGGATATCACAGACTTGAATAAGGTCTGCCCTAAGGATCCATTCCCTCTACCACACATAGATTCATTGGTAGACGCAACAGATGGCCACGAAATGCTGACATTTATGGATGCATCCTCAGGATTTCAGCAAATCCAAATGGAGCACTCAGATGAAGAAGAAACAGCCTTCATGACTCCCACAAGTATTTATTGTTATATTGATATGCCCTTTGGACTTAGAAATGCAGGCACAACCTATTTGAGGTTAGTTAATATGATGTTCAAAGAGAAACTGGGTGACACGATGGAAGTTTATATCGATGATATGGTGGTGAAGTCCAAGAAAGCTGAGGATCACCTCCAGGATCTCAAGACTGCATTTGATATCCTCGACAAATATAACATGAAGCTGAATCCTGCAAAGTGCTATTTCGGAGTGAAGGCTGGCAAATTCTTGGGATACATGGTCACCAAAAGGGGGATAGAGGTGAGTCCAAAGCTGATACAACCTATCCTGAATCTGAACCCTAGAATCAGTCAAGGATGTTCAAAGGCTAACTGGCAGGATAGCGGCACTCAACAGATTCATATCCAAATCCTCAGAAAAGTGCAAAGAATTTTATGATATCCTGAGGAAAAACAAGAATTTCTAATGGACTAGTAAGCATGAGGAAGCTTTAATATCCTTACAAGCTTATCTTTCTTCTGCTCCTCTACTTGTAAAACCCGAAGAAGGTGAACCTCTATCTCTATATCTAGCTGTATCCAATATTGTTGTAAGTGAAGTTTTAGCCATGGATCTCGAAGGTCAACAGCATCCCATCTATTATGTAAGTAAAAGTCTATTGGATGCTGAAACCAGGTATTCTTATCTTGAGAAATTAATTTTAGCACTTATTATGGCATCTACTAAACTCAGACACTATTTTGAAACTCACCCTATTCATATTAAAACTAATTACCCTATTAAGTCTGTTTTTAGAAAACAAGAAATGTCAGGTAGGATGGAAAAATGGGCTGTGAAGCTGAGTGCATATGATATAGCATATGAACATAGGACTGCCATCAAATCCCAGGCATTAGCAAACTTTGTGGCTGATTTCACCAGTGAACTTAAAGAAGGGGCAGACTTGGAAGTCCAACAACTTGAAAAAACCAAAGATAAGTGGACTCTATACACTGATGGTGCTTCAAATGTTAGAGGAACAGGCCTCGGGATCCTGCTGAAATCGCCACAGAGGGACATTATACCTCAATCCATATCCTGCGGATTTCAAGCCCCAAATAAGGAGGCAAAATATGAAGCCTTGATAGCAGGATTACAACTAGAAATCGACATGAAAATCAGGTTTATTCAAGTACATGTTGATTCATTATTATTAACTAATCATTTTTATGGTTCATATTCTGTTAGAGGAGAAAAACTAATGAAATATTTAGAGCTAGTAAAAAAACTAGCAAAGTGTTTCGAAATGTTTGATATTTCACAGGTACCTAGAGAAGAGAATGTTGAAGTAGATGCCCTAGCATATTTGGCTTCATCTTTCAACATGCCGGAAGGTGTCAAGATTCCTATCATACATATCCTGAGCGCGGAAATAGGAAAGCAAGGTGTCAACGAAATATCAGATGATGATGAGATATGGTAGTCAAAAATCCAGAAGATAACGAAGATTCTTGGATTATCCCAATCTGGAGATATATTCAGGATGGAGTTATCTCCACGGATGAAAACCCAAGGGCTTTTCACACAAAGGTAATCCCATATACTATAATGAATGATATATTATAAAGGAAATCTCTTGCAGGACCATATCTTAGGTGCTTGGAGAAGGCAGAAGCTCAAGAAGTTCTTCAGGATATCCATGAAGGAGACTGTGGGAATCACACGAGGGGCAGAGAACTATTCTCCAAAATCCTGAGGACATGATACTTTTGGCCAACGATGAAGAGGGATGCTATGAATTAATCTCAGAAATGTGATGCATGCCAAACACATAGCAACATTTTGCACCAACCAGCAAAACCCTTGTATCCAGGAGGAAAAGTCTTTATGCTGGCTATGACAGATTATTTCTCGAAGTGGATTGAAGTGGAAGCTTTTATTCAAGTTAGAGAGAAAGAGGTTATTTCATTCATCAAGCGCAATATCCTGACAAGATTTGGAGTTCCAGCAGAGATAGTGTGTGACAATGGCTCACAATTCATTGGCAAGAGAACAACTAACTTCTGTGCCAGTTGGGGAATCAAGATGATCACCACAACACCTGTCCATCCTCAGGCTAATCATCAGGCCGAGTCAAGCAACAAAATCATTATCAATAACCTGAAGAAAAAGTTGGGGTCTAAGAAAGGAAAGTGGGCCGAGGAACTACCTTTTGTTCTTTGTGCGGATAGGACCACTTCAAAGAATGCTACTGGTCAGACTCCTTTCTCATTGGTATTTGGAGCTGAAGCAGTTATCTCGACAGAGATGGTAGAATCAGTCATCAGACTCCCGAAGATAATACTCAAAGTCTACTTGAAGATCTAGATGCAGTAGAAGAACTCAGGGATTTAGCGAAGATCAGAATGGCCTCTTATCAGCAGAAGATAGCAAAATCCTACAACAAGAATATCAGGGTTCGTAGATTTCAAGAAGGAGATTTAGTTCTCTGAAAAGCTTTTCAGAATACTACAAATCCTGCGGATGGAAAGCTTGCACCAAAGTGGGAAGGTTCTTACTTGATTGAGTCAGAAGCAGGAAAGGGGGCATACAAATTGTCTACTTTGGATGGTGACTTATTACCAAGGGCTTGGAACGCTATCCACCTCAAAAAATATTTTATGTAAGACTTCTATCCCGAGGATAATTGCTATCCTGAGAAATTTAATGGTGATGTTAAACAACTGAGGTATGTATTTGAATTTATATTTTTATTCATTTTCAATATTATTATTCTTTTATCATGATACTGACTTAAGCATCGGAGGGGTGTTAGCCTTGCTAACACCCATCCCTCACCTAGATTTGACTGTTTGGTAGCCTGAAGATATGTGGTATTCCCACATGGAATGAAGTTGATAAGGGCCTTGTCGCCAGTTTATTCCTAAGGTTTAAGGGGTTCTCATCTATTCTAAGGGCCTTGTCGCCAGTTTCTTCGGGCTTTGCCGTCAGTTGAGGTATTATTCGATGCCTTCTAAGGTTTAAGGGGTTTTCACCTCTTCTTAAGATCCCCTGTAGCGCATGTTTATTCAGCCGTAGTTTGAGAGGCGGGGCCAGCACATGAAATATAGTGACTTGTTACCTTGTTATCCTCAGCTATTGGTTTGAATCTAAAGTTAATGGTAGACGTACCTTTTCTCAGGTTTAAGGGGTTTTCACCTCTCATAAGGGCCTTATCGCCAGTTTATTCTTAAGGTTTAAGAGGTTTTCACCTCTCATAAGGGCCTTGTCGCCAGTTTATTCTTAAGGTTTAAGGGGTTTTCACCTCTCATAAGGGCCTTGTCGCCAGTTTATTCTTAAGGTTTAAGAGGTTTTCACCTCTTCTAAGGGCTTTGTCGCCAATATATATAGGCCTTGTCGCCAGTATATTTAGGCCTTGCCGCCAGTTTATTTGGGCCTAGTCTCCAGAATTTCTGAATTTATTTTCAGGATAATGTTAACATTGCAGGTCTATCGGTATGTCCCTAGAATTGAAGGAACATTCTGAAAATTAATCTTATTACAAGGGTAAACTGGTCTATACATTATCAGAGTTAGTAGCTATACGATTCTGGTATGACTTCCTATTTGTGAATATTCTATATTTAATATTACTTGTCTTATTTATAAGATGAATTTTATGACTTGGTATTGGTTTATTGAATTTAACTTAAACTGTTATTAAAGAATTTCGTTCCTAATAAACTCAGTTTTTTTCTCTAAAGATTTAATAACAGAAACGGGGATAAAATACCAACATAAGTCATAAAAAGTTGTTATACTAATATTATAGTGCAAGAAAGGATGATTCAGATTTCACTCAAAACAGAGCCCATCCACATGAACCATCATATTGTTCAAAAACATGAAATAAAAGTTAGTTTGGGCTTCGTCCTGAACCAGGATCCCTCCACCCAAACCATTATCCTAGGCATATTATATTATCCATACACAACCAAAATAGAAATTGTTCAAACAACCAACATAAACACATCAAATAACCAGAAAGCCAAGCTCAAACCTTGCACCATCACCCTGATCACCCTCCTTCTTCTCCGCTTCGCCACCTCACTAGCTCTCGTCTCCTTTATCATCTCACTAGCACCTGTCTCCTTCATCACCTCAGAAGTACCTGCAATCTCAGCTTCTTCAACCTTCTCACCCCTCAACATCTTCAGCTTCTTTCTCCAAGCTGCAGAATTCCAGGAATCCATCACATAACCCTTTGCTTTCACCTCCTCTGCCATCTTGAGCATTGACTCCAGGATACTTGTAGCCGCAGACTTCTTGGCCTCTTCAATAAACACAGCTTTCTCCAACTCGAATGACGCTTTAAGATCCACAATCTCTTTCTCCTTCTTTTGTGAAGCTTGTTCTTTATGTCTACTGCATGTTGAAGATCGGCAATCTTGCCCTCGACCTCTTTCAGAGCCAATTCAGCATCTTGGAGTCTTTGGTGGTAATTTTCGGTTCTCTGTTATCCCCAGGTTAACATAAGTTTTCTGCAGATTATTATTTTCAGGTTAAATAAGGATACTTACTGTTCCAAGAAGACTGGCAAGAGCTTGTAATTTCTCTCTGGCTTCAGCATTGCTCATGTCAGCAAAGGGATCAGTCTCGGCTGAGGTGGTGGCCTTCCTTTTCTTCTGGCGAGCACTCTTTTGACGAGTAGTTGGAATCCTCGGCTTTGGCGAGAGAGTCTTGGAATGCTCCTGTTTTACCACAGTCCTGTCCTCAATGAAGTCTTCCAGGTCGATCAAGCTGAAGGAAGATTTTCGTTTCGGTATTTCTGTGCAATAATTTATCAAGTTATTCTCGAGAAAGCGAAATCCTAAGGATTCTATGAAATACCCAAAATACTTACCAGAAGACATATTTCAGAAGACCTCGCGGTAGTCGTGCTGGTTTCGCCTATTTCTCCTTCAAAAAAAATTTCCTTTCTTGTGCCGGAATTTTGAACAAAGCCTTAAGCCTTCGATTTGTGTCTTTCCAATACCTTACCAAATCCTCAAAAACAACTGCAAAAGAGAAGATATATTAACACAAACTATTGTAAAAAGAAATTCTATCATAAGGATTTCCTACCCTTATGAACCCATTCAACAGGAAAGTTCACACCATCGGGGATCGAGTCACGGCGTACAAAGAAGAATTTCTTCTTCCAATCGTGGTCGTTAGCAGACACTTTGGGGACCACGTAGAGGCGGCTGGTTTGGATTGGAGGCAATAACGGTGAGACCCGTGTGTACGAAGGTTATAGGTCGCGGCTATCTCAAGAATGCCTATGGATAGTTCGTGGGTTCTATTCAAGCGATCTATTGTAGATAAGACTCTCCACATCATTGGCATAACTTGGGAGTAGGAGAAGCCAGTGATATAAAAAAAACTCCTTAATAAGCGGGGAAAATGGATACGAAAGGCCGATTGAAAAAGGGTAATAGAAAAACAAACCCAGGTTTCGAATGAAAAGTCAGCTTTGGCTTAAGGGTCGTATGGTCTGATGACGGCCATAGCGGGTAATAAGCCGGAATCTTTGAGAAATCTAATATCGAGATCATTGAAGAGACAATGATCCTAATCAGTGGCAGGGATGTGACCCTGATCGATGAAATCCTCAGAGGTTGCGAAAGAGTAAGGATTTAGCAATCGAGGGGTTCTTTTTCTCATTATCGTTCGAATTAAAAAATAAACTTCAGAAAATTAAGAAGATGAGGAAGAGAGAAACTGACCTGGATATCAAGCGAAGAAAAGAGTATTATGATTTGGAAATGTGGGTATGGGTTAATTATTACCTGAAAGGACAGTTATAGATTTTCCTCAATTCGCGTGTCGCCCTTTCAAGTCGCAGAAGATATTTTCATTTTTGAAATTTAAAATTTTTACAGCTGTCACGCGCTAACTATAAAAATTGGGGGCAATTGTTGAGAGCAGATTTTTTATCCTCAGGATTGATCACGGTTTAAGGATTTTGACCTTTCCTGTTGATGCAAATATTCTGAGGATTATATTTGACTAATTCAATTGTCCTTTATTGTTTTGTTTGTTTTGCAGATAAGACCACGTGTTTAATATGTTAATAAGAACGTGGGTTTGCAACAGATATTATTGAGGCTTCGTCAACTCAAACGTGGGCAGCAACGGATCATGGGAGACTTAGTCTAGGGTTTATTCCGGATTTCTCGGAATTTCAGTTGTGTACTTTTGACTATTTAAACGAGCTGATATGATAGATTAGAACACACACTTCACTCACTTAGCTATCAAAATACATTGTAACACTTAGCATACGATCAATTATCAGCTCCACCTGTTGTAACCACCCTTTTTGTTATTAATAAAAGAGACAGTGATAGTTTTAACCGTCCGGGGGTTTTTTGTGCCGGAGATCCTCACGATCAAGGGCTTTTTCCTTCTAAATCAAATCGTTGTGTACACTCTATTTTTGATCAAGCACTCTGTCTCACATACAAATTTGATCACAAAATTACTTTGCTAATTTTTGACCGAAACAACATATGTGTCTAGTTTTGTGTCAGTTTTAGTTTAAGTATTATTATGTTTATATTTAATAATTAGAAACACAAAAATCAACTAAATCTATTTATTTAAGTTATTAGCCAGAGTCTAGTTTAGGTATCGCTGGTGTCCTTTGGATTCGATATCCGGAATTCATTAGACTTTACTACAGTTGATAGGTACACTTGCCTGTCTAGTGGTCTAGCATTAGGAGAGTCTAGATTTATAAATTTAAAACTAGAGTGTCTAGGTTAGGTTAGGTTAGGTTTTTTATAGTCCACTTTCAGCACATTACATATGTCCCCAAAAGATTTAAAATATGTAAAAATGGGAGTGAAATACTCACCTTAGCAATTAAGCAAGAGATAATGATTTGACACGAATAGGGGTAGATCAAGCTCTTCGTAAATTAATGACGAGAAATCCTAACAATAATTACGAAAAATAAATATGAATTGAATAACGAAACTAAACTAAATAGAGATTCAGGAATGTTGATGATGATCGGTGTGTTCTTTGCGAAAATTAAATATTACATAGATTTATTATTAATTTTATTATCAAAGTTTATCATAAATAATATGATTTAATTATATAAAATACGTAAAAACACTTAAATAAATATTTATAAAACTTTGGATATATTATATAAAGAGATTTATTTTAAACTAAAAATACGTTTAATGTATTATATATATATTTTTATTATTAACAAATATATCTTTTAAATTAGTATTTAAAATAATACACAATAATTGTTGGGAGCAGATTTTTATCCTCAAGATTGATCATGTTTTAAGGATTTCAACATATCCTGCCGATGCAAGTATTATGAGGATTATATTTCGCTAATCCAACTGTCCTTTATTGTTCTATTTGTTTTGCAGATATAAGCACGTGTTTAATGTGCTACTAAGAGATGTGGGTTTGCAACGGTTACTTATGAGGCTCCATCAATTCGAATGTGTGAAGCAACGGATAGTGGGAGACTTAATCTAGGGTTTATCCCGGATTTCTCGGAATTTCATTGTAATATTTTGTTTTTTTAAACGAGCTGAATTGGTCATTTAGAACACACACCTCGCACTCATAGCTACTGAAACTTATTGTAACACTTAGCAATTGATCGATTATCAGCTCCAACACTTGTAATAAACCTTTTTTGTTATAAATAAATAGACGGTGATAGTTTTCACCGTCTGAAGGTTTTTTGTGCCGACGATCCTCAAGATCAAGGGCTTTTTTCCCTCGAAATCAAATCATTGTGTCCACCATATTTTTGATCAAGCACTCTACCTCACATACGAATTTGATCACAAAATTACTTTGTTAATTTTTGGCCAAAACAATTTGGCGCCCACCATGGAGCAAACGATGCGTTAATCACCCTCAAATTAAACCCTACTTTCAACATCCACAACATGTCTTCCCAACTAAAAAATGTTTCCACTTCTGCCGCAGCTTCAGGTTCCTCTGTGAGGCCTCCTATGCCTCCTCCTCCTCCTCCTCCTGGTATCCTGAAGAAACCTGACAACACTCAGAAGAAACCTGCTACTCCCGTGTTCTCAAGATCGAGACCATCTCCTCAGGATCCCATTATGGTATCCAACAACGACCTTCTGTCTATGTATAGACAGTTACAGGAACATATGGATCGCCAGAACAAGACCAACCAGATGATCGTGAAGGAACTGGAAGATATCAGGAAAGATAAGAGGCCGGTGGAAGAATTCACACCACTAGTCCTGAGATCTCTGGATTTCACTCCTCCAGGATCCTCAGGATTGATGCGTCTGGAGTCGACCATGGCATACAACTATGGATCCTCATCTTTCCAGTGCTCAGGGTCTGCAGGATTGCACTCATCTGGATCCCAAGGATACTTGCATGCATCTTTTGCTGGGCCTTTTCAACATGCAAGATCCTCATGACTGTCACAGCAGGGAGGATCCTCAGGATTGTTTCAACAGTCCGGGTCCTCAGGATTGTCCCATCAGACGGGATCCTCAGGTCCTTATCAGCAGGCGGTATCCTCCGAATTTCAGCAACAGGCAGGATCCTCAAGAGTGCCTTCACCAGGATTCTCTAATCCTCAACAACCATTTGCTTAGACTCAGCAGTTTGTAGGATCCTCTGAGGTGCAGGGAGACTTTATTCCGATGCAAGCTAACATTTCGACCACTCCATTTGCTACTCCAGGAAATACTATGTTTGGGTATGCAAGCTACAACACCCAGACTGTTCCTCAGAATATTAATCAGGGTAACACTTTCTATACGATTCCCTTTATTGCTAATCAAGGATTTTTGCAAGATGCAGGCATAAGTTCAAGTTTAGACCGAGAATTACAGAAGCTTAAGTACATGATCTCAAATGTTCCTGGTGTAATCCATCCCATAGCTAAAGTTCCCACTGAGAGTTACAGAATATCCCGATTTGTGCCATCAATTAGTGATGTACAGATCCCAAAATGGTTTCAAACCCCAAATTTAAAACTGTATGATGGCTCAACGGATCCTGAGGAACATGTTACACAATATAGGGAGCGTATGGAGATCAACCCAATCCCAATAGAAATCAAGGAATCATGTCTTTGCAAGGGATTTGGGTCTACCTTGACTGGAGCAGCCATGAAATGGCTACTGAGTATTCCTCCTAACACCATCACCTCCTTTTCTCATTTAGTTAACTTGTTCAATAACTAGTTTTCTTGCAGTAGAACATTCGAGAAGATGACAGGTGATCTTTATAGGGTTACCCAGAATCCTAGGGAATCCTTAAGATATTTTATTACCAGGTTTAGCAAGGAGTCACTGGAGATCACAAATCTAAATCCTACTTCGGCAGTGGAAGATCTTAAGCTGGGGTTACAGAAAGATTTCTCTGTCTATGATGACCCTGTTATGACTCCGTGCAGGTCGTTAAATGAATCAAGAAGCAGAGCTCTGAGGTTTATCAGGCTAGAGGATGATAAGAAAAGCTATAAGAAGATCAATTTCCCGAAATATGATCAGACGAACAGGAAAGCAGAATCCCCAGGAAAATCATATCGATCAAAACCTTACTATAAGCCTGATAACTCAAGGATTAATGCAGGAGATGATGAAGATGATGAAGAATATCCTAAGATCTCTGAATAATGTTTTTCTATTGATGTTGATGGATTAATGTGTGCCATGCAGGACTTAGGTGAAAAAGCCAGGTGACCAAAGAAAATGAAGAAACAAGGAGCCTAAAAAGACAAGTCAAAATGGTGTGCCTTCCACGAGGATTTTGGGCACTTGACTGATGTTTGCATTTCACTTAGAAGGGAGATTAGCAACTCCACCACCAGCAAATGCAAAAAAAATTCTGTTCATATCCGGGGGATCTGACATCTGTGGAACCTCTTATTCTGCTGCAAAAAGAAATGTTGATCAAAGGAAGTTAGAAGTGGTTGATAGGCCAACAAAGACATCCATTCTCACTCAAGCAAAGACTATATCCTTTGATGAAAGCGATAGAGCCAATGTTCAGGACCCTCACCATGATAGTTTGGTAATAACGTTATATGTGGCTAACCATTATGTACGCAGGATCCTCATTGATGGTGTAAGCTCTGTCAACATTATCCAACTAGATGTGCTGAAAAAGATGAATATTCCTAAGGATGAGATTATCCCCAAGTTCTTAGTATTGGTTGGATTCAGTGGAGAGACTAAGAACACTGATGGGGATATCAAGATCCCTGTATATGTTGAAGGGATAAACAAAATGCAAAAATTTTGTGTTATTGACTGTTTTCTTGTTGCAATATCATATTAGGTAGGCCCTGGATACACGACATGGAAGCAGTCCCCTCCACTTATCACCAATGTGTGAAACTCCCAAGTCTGTGGAGAGTTATCAAAATCATCAGTGATCAACAAGATGCAAAGAATTGCTACACCTCTTCTATGAAGTGTACTGCCAAATCCCATAAGGCGTAGCAATTACAGAAGCTAGCACGAGACGTAATTGAGGCCATGGAACAAGAAATTAAAGAAGTACTTCCTTATCCCGAGTATCCTGAAGTCAAACTGCTGATAGAAACGAGCATTCCTGAGGATATTGAGTCAAAGTTGCTCGATTTCCTCAAGTGAAGACTGTCAACATTTGCTTGGAAACATGAAGATGTGACAGGTATTTCCAAAGATATTATAACACATAAACTTGGAATTGATAATTCTTTCAGGCCAATCCATCAAAAGAGAAGAAAATTTGCACATGAGAGAAACATAATCATCCAAGAAGAAGTTCAAAGACTCTTGAAAGCAAGTATGATTAGGGAAGTTCAATATCCCCGATGGTTAGCCAATTTGGTGGTTGTACAGAAAAAGAATGGAAAATGGAGAGTTTGTGTAGATTTCACAGACTTGAATAAGGCATGCCCTAAGGATCCATTCCCTCTACCACACATATATTCAATGGTAGACGCTACAGCTGGCCACGAAATGCTGACATTTATGGACGCATCCTCGGGATTTCAGTAAATCCAAATGGAACTTTCAGATCAAGAAGATACAACCTTCATGACTCACACAGGTATTTATTGTTATATTGTTATGCCAATTGGACTTAGAAATGCAGGTGCAACATATCAGAGGTTAGTTAACATGATGTTCAAAGAGAAACTGGGGGACACGATGGAAGTTTATATTGATGATATGGTGGTGAAGTCCAAGAAAGTTGAGGATTACCTCCAGGATCTCAAGACTGCATTTGATATCCTCGAAAAATATAACATGAAGCTGAATCCTTCAAAGTGCCATTTCGGAGTGAAGGCTGCCGAATTCTTGGGATACATGGTCACCAAAAGGGGGGTAGAGGCGAGTCCAGAGCAGATACAAGCTATCCTGAATCTGAAATCTTCAGCATCAGTCAAGGATGTTCAAAGGCTAACTGACAGGATAGCAGCGCTCAACAGATTCATATCCAAGTCCTCAGAAAAGTGCAAAAAATTTTATGATATCCTGAGGAAAAATAAGAAGTTCAAGTGGACCAGTAAGCATGAGGAAGCTTTAATATCCTTGAAAGCTTATCTTTCTTCTGATCCCCTTCTGGTAAAACCCGAGGAAGGTGAACCTCAATTTCTATATCTAGTTGTATCAAATAATGTTATAAGTGCAGTTTTAGCCAAGGATTACGAAGGTCAACAACATCCCATCTATTATGTAAGTAAAAGTCTTTTGGATGCTGAAACTACGTATTCTTGTCTTGAGAAATTAATTTTAGCACTTATTGAGGCATGTACTAAACTTAGACACTATTTTGAAACTCACCCTATATGTGTTAAAACAAATTACCCTATTAAGTCTGTTTTGAGAAAACCAGAAATGTTAGGTAGGATGGAAAAAGGGGTTGTGAAGCTGAGTGCGTATGATATAGCATATGAACCTAGAAATGCCATCAAATCCCAGGCATTAGTAGACTTTGTGGCTGATTTCACCAGTGAACTTAAAAAAGAGGCAGACTTGGAAGTCCAACAACTTGAGGAAACCAAAGATAAGTGGAATCAATACACTGATGGTGCTTCAAATGTTAAAGGAACATGTCTCAGGATCCTGCTGAAATCGCCACAGCGGGACATTATACCTCAATCCATATCCTGCGGATTTCAAGCCACAAATAATGAGGCAGAATATGAAGCTTTGATAGCAGGATTACAATTAGCAATCGACATGAAAATCAAGTTTATTCAAGTACATGTTGATTCATTATTATTAACTAATCATTTTAATGGTTCATATGCTGTTAGAGGAGAAAAACTAATGAAATATTTAGAGCTAGTAAAAAAACTAGCAAAGTGTTTCGAAATGTTTGATATTTCACAGGTACCTAGAGAAGAGAATGTTGAAGCAGATGCCCTAGCATATTTAGCTTCATCCTTTAGGATACCGGAAGGTGTCGAGATTCCTATTATACATATCCTGAGCCCAGCAATAGGAGAGCAAGGTGTCAATGAAATATCAGATGATGATGAAGATATGGGAGTCAAGAATCCTGAGGATAATGAAAATTCTTGGATATCCCGATCAGGAAATATATTTAGGATGGAGTTATCCCCAAGGATGAAAACCCAAGAGCTTTCGCACAAAGGTAGTCCCATATACTATAATGAATGATATATTATACAGGAAATCTCTTGCAGGACCATATCTTAGGTGCTTGGAGAAGTCAGAAGCTCAAGAAGTTCTTCAGGATATCCATGAAGGAGATTGTGGGAATCACACTGGGGGCAGAGCACTATTCTCCAAAATCTTGAGGACAAGATACTTTTGGCCAATGATGAAGAGGGATGCTATGAATTATTCTCAAAAATATGATGCATCCCCAAGACATAACAACATTTTGCACCAGCCAGCTGAACCCGTATCCTGTTATATCCCATTGGCCTTTCATGAAGTGGGGAATGGATATTGTTGAAAGCTACCCAGATCTCTAGGAGGAAAAGTCTTTATGCTGGCTATGACTGATTATTTCTCAAAGTGAATTGAAGCAGAAGCCTTTGTTCAAGTCAGAGAGAAAGAGGTTATCTCATTCATCAAGCACAATATACTAACAATATTTGGCATCTCAATAGAGATAGTGTGTGACAATAACTCACAATTCATTGGCAAGAGAACAACTAACTTCTGTGCCAGTTGGGGAATCAAGATAATCACTTCAACACCTGTCCATCCTCAGGTTAATGGTCAGGCCGAATCAAGCAACAAAATCGTTATCAATAACCTGAAGAAAAAGTTGGGATCTAAGAAGGGAAAGTGGGCCGAGGAACTACCTTTTGTTCTTTGGGCAAATAGGACCACTTCCAAGATTGTTACTGGTCAGACTCCTTTCTCATTGGATTTTGGAGCTGAAGCAGTTATTCCTACAGAGATGGTTATCTCTACAGCTAGAGTCAGTCATCAGAATCCCGAGGATAATACTCAAAGTCTACTTGAAGATCTGGATGCAATAGAAGAACTCAGGTATTTAGCAAAGATCAGAATGACATCTTACCAACAGAATATAGCAAAGTCCTACAACAAGAATATCAGGATTCGTAGATTTCAAGAAGGAGATTTAGTTCTCCGAAAAGCTTTTCAGAATAATACAAATTCCGCGGATGGAAAGCTTGCACCAAAGTGGGAAGGTCCTTACTTGATTGAGTCAGAAGCAGAAAAAGGGGCATACAGATTGTCTACTTTGGATGGTGACTTGTTACCAAGAGCTTGGAATGCTATCCATCTCAAAAAATATTTTATGTAAGACTACTATCCCAAGGATAATTTCTATCTTGAGAAATTTAACAGTGATATTAAACAACTAAGGTATGTATTTTAATTTATATTTTTATTCAATTTCAATATTATTATTCTTTTATCATGATACTGACTTAGGCATCGGAGTGGTGTTAGCAAGGCTAACACCCACCCCTCACCTAGATTTGACTGTTTTGAAGCCTGAAGATATGTGGTATTCCCACATTGAATGAAGTTTATTTGGGCCTTGTCGCAAGTTTATTTGGGCCTTGTCGCAAGTTTATTTAGGCCTTGTCGCTAGCTTTTTTGGGCTATGTCGCCAGTTTATTTGGGCCTTGTCGCCAGTTTATTTGGGCCTTGTTGCCAGTTTATTTGGGCCTTGTCGCCTGTTAAGGTATTATTCAATGCCTTCTAAGATTTAAGGGGTTTTCACCTCTTCCTTAAGATCTCCTGTAGCGCACGTTTATTCAGCCTTAGTTCGAGAGGCGGGACCAGCACATGAAATATAGTGACTTGTTACCTCGTTATCCTCGGCTATTGGTTTGAATCCCATTCCTAAGGTTTAAGAGGTTTCACCTCTTCTAAGGGCCTTATCGCCAGTTTATTTATGCCTTGTCGCCAGTTTATTTCGGCCTTGTCTCCAGAATTTCTGAATTTATTTTGAGGATAATTTGAACATTGCAGGTCTATCAGTATATCCCTAGAATCGAAGGAATATCCTGAAAAATGATCTTATTGCAAGGATAAAATGGTCTAGACATTATCAGGGTTAGTTGCTATATGATTCTGGTATGATTTCCTATTTATGAATTTTCTATATTTCATATTACTTGTCTTATTTATAAGATGAATTTTATGACGTGGTGTTGGTTTATTGAATTGAAACTTAAACTGTTATTAAGGAACTTCATTTAAATTTTTAAATCCCAATAAAATCAATAATATAATAAGGATTTAATAACAAAAACAGGGATAAAATATCAAGATAAGTCATAAAAAGTTGTTATAATAATATTAAAATGCAGGATAAGATGATTCAGGTTTCACTCAAAACAGAGCCCATCCACCAGAATCATCTGATTGTTCAAAACGTGAAATAAAAGATAGTTTGGGCTTCGTCCTGAACCATGATCCCTCCACCCAAACCATTATCCAAGCATATTATATTGTTCACACACAACCAAAATAGAAAATGTTCGAACATACAACCAACGGAAACACATCAAACAACCTGAAAACCAGGCTCTAGCCTTGTCATCATCACCCTGATCGGCCGCCTTCTTTTCTGCTTCCGCAACCTCATCAGCACTTTTCTCCTTTATCACCTCAGAAGTACATGCAGCCTAGACTTCTTCAACCTTTTCACCCCTCAACATCTTCAGCTTCTTTGCCCAAACTTCGAAATTCCAGGAATCCATCACATAGCCCTTTGCCTGCACCTCCCCTGACATCTTGAGCATTGACTCCAGGATAATTGTAGCCGCAGACCTCTTGGCATATTCAATAAGTTCGGCTTTTTCCAACTCGAATGAGGCTTTAAGATCCACAATCTCTTTTTCCTTCTTTCTGTGAAGCTTGATCCTTGTGTCTGCTGCGTGTTGGAGATCTGCAATCTTGCTTTCAGCCTCTCTCAAAGCCAATTCATCATCTTGGAGCCTTAGTTGGTAATTTTCAATTCCCTGTTATCCTCAGGTTAACATAAATTTTCTGCATTTTATTATTCTCAGGATAAATAAGGATACTTACTGTTTCAAGAAGACTGGCAAGAGCTTGTAATTTCTCTCCGGCTTCGGCATTGCTCATATCAGCAAAAGGTTCAGTCTTGGCTAAGGTAGTAGCCTTCCTTTTCTTCTAGGCAGCACTCTTTTGGCGAGTAGTTGGAATCCTCGGCTTTGAGGAGAGAGTTTTGGAGTGCACCTGTTCCACCACAGTTTTGTCATCAATGAAGTCATCCAAGTCGATCAAGTTGAAGGAAGATTTTGATTTTGGCATTTATGTGCAACAATTTATCAAGTTATTTTCTGTCACACCCCCATCTTAGGCCTAGGCGTGTGACTTGATAGTTGGTACCACATTTGTAAATAAATCAGAGTTGCGATTGTTAGCGGAAGACTTTAAAATATAAGGGTTAAAGTTGTAAAATATTTACATTACAAAAGTCGAGACAAAAGTTCTCGATTGGATTTACTTGTTTATAAGTTTCACAAAAACATCATATTTTATATTTAATCAAAATTATCCGAGCCATCGGATTGTTGAGCCTTCGTCCTTTAGCTCTAATCTTGGTTACCTGCAAAATGTTATAAAAATACGTCAGCAACGAATGCTGGTGAATATGCTGACGCGAAAATATTTTCTTTTACGTTGCTACCCCTCGAGGGTTACGCGTGCCTTGGCCCATCTTGGCTTAGGAATAACAAAGTTAAAACAATATCATTATAAACTCGAGTCTCTACCTAGGTCACCTCAGCAAGACACCGCAGCGTCCTGACGTACTTAGGTACCATAAATATACACAAAGTCATTCTCACTCGAACATACTTTGGTTCGGCCCATCGTGGCTGGAGGTCGTGACCAGGCGTGGTGCGATGTGCCCACCGCATTTTACCACATATTGTCACACCCTCAAGATCCACTAACGGAGTTTTACCGTCAGAGGGTGTGAACTAACAGGATCGGAATCATTAGTTATAATCTAACCATAAAAAAAAAGTTTCAAAACCATGAAAACGTTTACGAGTAATTAAATGCGGAAGCGTAAAAACCATAAAATAAATGTTGCGTTACGCAGGACGACTTAAAACCCAATGATAACAGTTTAAAATAAGTTTGCATAATTAAAATGTTTCAAGCAATGCATGTTCCTAAACCGCGCACCCGCCTCGGCTACCTGAGAATAACATACTAAAAGTGTCAACACAAGGTTGGTGAGTTCACAGTTTATATAAAATAAAGCGTTTAGCGTTTGCGTTCAGCGTTTTGCGTTACAGCGTTTTGCGTTACAGCATTTTGCGTTAAGCGTTACCAGATAGTGTTATGTCAATTATATATCTATAGGTAGCTAGCCTATAAAACAAGTATCACTAAGTGTTCGACACCGAAGCTGACTGTTTATCATTTGCCTTGCCACCAGGTCATCCAGACCATGGTATGTGTTTAGCCAAGATTACACCCACTCGACCTCCAGTCGAGTTTAGCATTGGGTGGGGTTTGTCAAACCCAGTAGTACTACTCAACAATGACTCGCTATTATCCAATATTAAACGGTTCGATGTGAATGAAGGACTTTAGTTATTGCGTTTGCCACTTAGTCTTTACAAGTGATATATAATCTATATTAACAAAATCTTAAATGCGTTTCGGAGTATGTTATCTCCCCCAAGTGAAAAGCGTTTAAAAAGTTTAAAAGGGGAAAGTGAAACTCACTGTTTGCGAAGTATTCCCAAAATAATTCACCAAGATGCGCGTCACAGAAAAACTCTCTCTAGCGTTCTAAAACAATAAAGAGATTCTTCTAAGTGTCGGAATATTATCGAGTCTCTAGACCCGGCACATAATACCTATGCACATAACATGTTTCGTGTTTCGTTTGTGAATCGTGTGTGACTCTAACCAATGTATTTGTGATACGTTACATGTGTAAGCAATTATATACATGTCATGTATTCATAAAGTACATCACTAGCAATTACTCCCCGTAAGGGCAATTTGGTCAACACATAACAATTAACTATCCATTATCCCCCATGAGGGCAATTTGGTCAAATCATGACAATCAATTAGCAATTATTCCCCGCAAGGGCAATTTGGTCAAAACATAACAATTATATAGCAAGTATCATGTTTCATGCATTTTCACAAAATTCAGCAGCTAGTTTCACCGAGACAGAATTATACCTGAAAAACTAGTCTATTTCACCGATCATAGCATCACAATTAATTTACCAAAAATCATCACAAGAGCATATATGTCTTAGGTTTCCAGAACATATTTTATTATATTTTTATTCCACATAGGTTTCTCACAATCATCAAGTCATTACAGCAAACTCATAACAGTCAAATTCATGCGCAACAGAATGTTATTTGAAATTCCCGTTAAACGAAAAATCCAATAAATGCAAGACCACTTGGGTTAGGTTCCTAACTCAGTAAGTCAACTTCCAGAAGTGGAACCAACCCAATTGGTCTCGTAGTTCATGAGATATAACATTTACAAAACAACCTAACAGCAGGTCTAACAGCTCAGCTTTGCACAACGTTTTTGTAAAATCATAAAAGTTAACCTTTACTTGTCCAAAAATTACAAGTTTATATTCTTTAGAAACTAGACTCAACCTAGTTTACTGTAGTATCAATAATCCCAACCAATTTTCACATTTACACTTCGTTACAGTCACTTAAACATCAATAACACAATCTGTCCAGAAACTGTTTGCATCCAAACTCAACATATTAACTATCTATGGATCATCATACATTCATATAACACTCTAGACTCCATAAAAACTATCCATGCACATCAATTTCACATTACATACATGATTAGGGTTTTTGTTTGAACTCAAATCAAAGACACAACAATTAACATGTAACAATATCCAATCTAGTTATCAAATCATCATCAAATCAACAACAATCATATTAATTACATACACACATAAAATCGGCTATTAAGGTTTTCAATTAACCCGTTAAACATTAAAATCAAGTATAGAGGATGCATAGGATAGTCGATTATACCTTCCTAGCACCTTAATCTTCAATCAAGAGCTTGAGATTGAGTGTATGTATGTGTATATAGGTGACGGCAGCCAAGGAGCCAAGGGGGGGTGGGTTTCCGATCGAGATTGTGTGGGGAATAATAATAATAAGTTAGGGTTTGTTATTATTATTATTTATAAAAATACCATGTTACACTTTGGCCCCTCCACTTCTAAGTATTACTTATCTAGCTTAACTAACTTGTTTACATCTTGAGTTAGTGTTTATAACGATGTTATCACACAACACATAAGTCTAACACATAATTATCACATAATTACTGTTTTGACGTTTTTCGTTTATTCATCAATCGTTTGCGTCAACTCGTTTGCGTTCGGTGCAATTCCCGAAAGACTACACATGTAGTAAGTGTTAAGCGTCATTTAAACCCTAGTTTAAATGTAATGAGGTGTGCGTTATAGATTTAGTGATCTTAAGTTTGAATTGATGGAGTTGAGTTAACGGAGTTAACCTGAAATTGACGATTGTTACATCATTCCCATGTTAAAGAATTTTCGTCCCGAAAATTTGAGTCAAGTCGTGATGAGTGTCTGAAAAAGTAAGAAAAATTTTCAGTTTGTCATATCATCCCCTAGTAGAAAGAAATTTCGTCCCGAAATTTAATTCATACCTCCGGTGATTTCTGACGGTTTGCCGGGTTTCGCGGTTTTCTGTGTTTGGTCAGCCCTTCAAAAAGGTGAGGATACTTTTTCATCATTTGATCCTCGCGTTCCCACGTGAACTCTGGTCCACGTCTCGAGTTCCAATGAACCTTAACGATTGGAATTTTGCTGTGCTTGAGCGTCTTGGTTTCCCAATCCAAAACCTCGACTAGTTCCTCAATGAAACGTAACTGTTCATCAAGTTGTAGTTCATCCAAAGGGACTACTTGAGTTTCATCGGATAAGCATTTCTTCAAATTGGATACGTGGAATACATTGTGTACGCCACTGAGTTCCGTTGGTAGGTCCAGTCGGTACGCCACCGGACCAATGCGCTCAGTTATTCGATAGGGACCAACATATCGTGGGTTGAGTTTGTTTCGCTTACCAAAGCGAACCACACCTTTCCAAGGTGAGACTTTGAGTAACACTCGATCGTTCACTTGAAATTCGAGAGGTTTTCGGCGCTTGTCGGCGTAACTCTTTTGGCGATCTCGTGCTGCTGCCATGCGATTTCAGATTTGAACAATCTTTTCCGAAGTTTCGAGTACCAGTTCTGGACCAGTGATTTGGCTGTCACCCACCTCTGCCCAGCAGAGAGGTGATCGAAACTTCCGTCCGTACAGCGCTTCAAACGGCGCTGCTTTAATACTTGCGTGGTAGCTGTTATTATACGAAAACTCTTCAAAGGTAAGTGAGGTTCCCAACTTTTTCCGAAATCCAACACACATGCACGCAACATATCCTCCAAGGTCTGAATAGTTCGTTCACTTTGCCCATCCGTCTGAGGATGGTAGGCTGTGCTCATATCAAGACGTGTGCCTAGTGCGCTTTGTAGTGATTTCCAAAAGTGCGAAGTGAAACGAGAATCTCGATCAGAAATGATTGAGACAGGCACTCCGTGTCTAGACACCACTTCTTTCATGTAGACGCGAGTCAGTCTTTCCATTTTGTCTGATTCCTTAATCGCTAAGAAGTGTGCAGACTTAGTCAACCGGTCAACGATCACCCAGATGGTATCGCATCCCGTCGGTGTCTTTGGTAAACCCGTGATAAAATCCATTGAAATGTGTTCCCATTTCCACATTGGGAGTTCCGGTTGTTGCAGTAGACCAGATGGTTTCTGGTATTCTATTTTGACTCTGGCACAAGTCAAGCATTTGCTCACGTAGGTGGCAATGTTGGCTTTCATGTTCGGCCACTAGTAAAGTGCCTTTAAGTCATGGTACATTTTATCTGAGCCAGGGTGGATAGAATATCGGGACTTGTGTGCTTCGTCCATCACCAGAGTTCTCAACTCTCCGTACCGTGGAACCCAAATCCGGTTCTCAAAATATCGGACCCCGTCCGATCTGGTTTCAAGTTGCTTGTTCATGCCCCGCATGAGTTCCGATGGAAGATTATCATCTTTCAAAGCTTCGTGTTGCGCCTCGCGAATCTGGTCGGGTAAGTTTGCATGAATCGTGAGTTGCAATGCTCACACTCGTCTGGGTTTATCTGTTTCTTTTCTGCTGAGGGCATCGGCCACTACATTGGCCTTGCCAGGGTGATACTTGATGGCACAATCATAATCCTTGAGCAGCTCGACCCAACGACGCTGTCGCATGTTCAGCTCCTTCTGATCATAGATAAGCTGGAGACACTTGTGGTCGGTGTAAATGGTAAACTTGGTACCGTACAAGTAATGCCTCCATATCTTAATGGCAAACACCGCAGCTCCGAGTTCCAAATCATGGGTCGCGTAGTTCTTCTCGTGAACCCGTAGTTGTCGAGAGGCATAAGCTATAACCTTCTCGAGTTGCATCAGCACACAACCGAGACCTTGTATCGATGCGTCACAGTGTACCTCAAAATTTTCCGTTCCCTCGGGGAGGGCTAGAATAGGGGCGCTACAGAGTTTGGTTTTCAACAGTTGAAAAGCGGATTCTTGCGCGTCACCCCAATTGTACTTAGTGCCTTTGTGAGTCAAAGCGGTGAGGGGTTGAGCAATCTTTGAAAATCCCTCGATGAAACGTCGGTAGTAGCCGGCCAATCCTAGGAATTGCCGCACCTCAGTCGGAGTCTTAGGTGCTTCCCAGTTTTTGATGGCCTCTACCTTACCGGGATCGACATGGATACCATTCTCGTTGATCACATGTCCTAAAAAGTGAACCTCGCGAAGCCAAAACTCACATTTCGAGAGTTTAGCATACAGTTGTTCCTTCTTCAATAACTCCAGAATTACCCTTAAGTGTTCTTCATGGTCAGCTTCGTTCTTGGAGTAGACGAGAATATCATCAATGAAAACAATCACAAACATGTCGAGGTACGCCTTGCATACTCGATTCATGAGATCCATAAATATGGCTGGTGCGTTGGTTAGTCCAAAAGGCATAACCGAGAACTCGTAGTGACCATACCGTGTTCTGAAAGCCGTCTTTGAAATATCTTCTTCGCGCACTCTTAGTTGGTGGTAACCAGATCGCAGATCGATCTTCGAGTAATAACTCGATCCTTGAAGCTGGTCAAACAGATCATCAATTCGGGGTAAAGGATAACGGTTCTTGACCGTCACCTTGTTCAACTCCCGGTAGTCGATACACATGCGGAAAGTCCCGTCCTTCTTTCGGACAAACAAGACAGGGGCTCCCCATGGTGATGAGCTAGGTCGGATAAAACCCTTATCCAACAAATCTTGCAACTGAGTGGACAACTCCTGAAGCTCCGCCGGTGCGAGCCGATACGGGGCTCGTGCTATGGGTGCTACACCGGGGGTCAACTCGATTTGGAATTCGACTTGTCGTATAGGAGGGAGTCCAGGCAAATCCTCCGGGAAAACTTCCGGAAAATCTCGCACAATCGGTATATCTTCAAATCGCTTCTCCTCCGCGGGTTTCTCAACAATCTGCGCCAAAATTGCCAGATGACCCTTTCGTAGATACTTCTGCGCCTTCATGAGGGTAATGACGCTGGTGGTCATGCCGCTTCTCTCACCTCGGATCGAAATGATCTCGCCGGAAGGGCTAGTAATGTGGACTATCTTGTCGTGACATATAATCTCCGCTCGGTTCTCGGATAACCAGTCCATGCCGACCACGACATCAAAACTACTAAGCGTAAAAGGAATAAGGTCGATATCAAAGACATGACCTGACAGTTTTAACTTACATCCCGCAAGTACATGAGTCGTTACTATAGTCTTACCGTCAGCTAATTCAACAGGAAACTTAGCATCTAACGGAGTTGGAGTTAAGTCTAAGAGTTGGCTAAAGGCTTTCGACACAAAACTCCTATCAGCTCCAGTGTCAAACAATACAGAAGCAAAACAATCGTTCACAGGGAACTTACCAGTCACCACGTACGGATCATTGAGGGCTTGACCCGACCCAATAACAAAAGCTCTTCCTTTACCATTGTTTCCACCACTACAGCCACTTCCATTACTTCCGTTGTCGTCGTTCTATTTCAGCTTGGGACAATCTTTCCTGAAATGACCTTCCTGCCCACATTCGAAACATCCCTTCGTCGTCATAGGTGGTTTAGGAGAACCCTTTGCCGCAAGGTCTCCTCTACACTCCTTCGCCTGGTGACCTATCTTTCCGCATCTCTGACACTTGACACGGTCACACGGGCCAGCATGATGGTAGTTGCACCTATTGCACTTCGGATATTTCCCAGCATATCTGCTCGCCCTGCCCGCTACCGTTGTTATTGTTGTTGTGACTCTGATTGTTGAAGCTCCGAGTGAATTCGGGCTTGCGGTAGTGTTGTTGCTGTGGAAGGTTCGAGGATGAGGATCTGGTGTTGTCAAACTTTCTCTTTCCGCTGCTCGGGTTGCTGTTGCTGTTGTTGTCATTACTCGGGTTGTCACGGGCTTTAGTGGTTGAACCCCTAGGTGGTAACGCACCTTGGGTCACAGCTTGATCCGTCAGTTTGTGAGCTAAACGGATCGCTTGTTGAATCGCTGCTGGTCTGGAAGACGTCACCATGCCCTGAATTTGCGGTGCTAACCCATCAATATACATTTCAATCCTCTTACTCGGCGGATCTACCATTCGCGGACACATCACCGCTAACTCGTGAGAACGGGTAGTGTAGGCTTCGATTTCTGAGCCCACCATCTTCATTGACCAAAATTCTGACTCTAACTTCGAAATCTCCTCTCTCGGACAGTACTCTTCTCGCATCATGTTCTTGAACTCCTCCCAGTTCATAGCGTTAGCCAGTTCCAATCCAAGAATTTGCACATTTGCACATCGTCTGAGGACACCTCTGAGTGTGCCTCTGGCTCAGCCGGTTCTTCTTCCGGTTCCTCTTTGGGTTCCTCCTCGGGATCTTCCTCGGGATCCTCCTCAGGCTCCTCTTCGGGATCTTCTTCGGGTCCCTCTTCGGGCTCTGCCTCAGGTTCGGCTGCGTTCTGAGTAATTTGCATTTGTAATACATCGCAATGCTCTAAAGTTATCTCGGTTCGGGTCCTTGCTACTTGGAGTTGCTCTTGCAAGTCTATCATCTCGGCTTGCATCTTTCTCATAATCTTCATCTGTTGATCACTAGCCTCTTGCATTTGCTTCATTGTCGCTGCCATGCGGGCAATCTCCTCCTTAGTCTCGGTTCCGTCTTTTAACAGTCCGGAAACGTTAGCCCTCGTATAGCGCATGTAACCCACGTCACGCTCCAAGCAAGAAACAACAGCTGCGAGAACTCGCTCTACAGGTTCGGTTATGGGTGGTAGGATGTTGGGGTAAGCAGGATGGTTCGGGTGAGGTAACGGGGGAACTTGTTCGTGATAGTCCATACGTCTGATCATGTTAGGGTACCAATCCCAGCTAACGTCGTTTTTGTAGGTTCCCAGCCGGATCTACACGAGATATCGCGTTCTACGTAGGTGCGGAATCCCTACGTAAGACGTTACGAGTATAGAAAACAATACGAGCTAACACACGATACGATAACCAAACACATGTTGTATTCCAACCTTAAACACGTGATACTATGATCACTGAATACAAAACTCTTTGACTCGAATACACGAATAAACTCTCTACCTCTTGATTATTGTTTAACCTAAGCCGTAACAATCAGCTTATATAGACACGACAACTTCGCCTGGTATGTTCAGGCGAAGTTGTCCCTAACTTCGCTTGTCTAACAAGTTCGCCCATATAAGCGAACTTGTTAGCAACTTCGCTTACATACAAAACTCAAATATAACTAACACGATTACAGACACTCGACACTGAACTACTGACATCATGCACCAACAGACTCCCCCTTGGCAGTAGCTTCATCTCTTTAGCTTCAAACACGTGTCTTGTAATCTTCAATCTTCTATCTTCAAGCATGCACTTCTTCTCGAACACAAACCGAGACAACTCTTTGATATTTCCTCGCTTCGTTTTTTCAAGCAGGAATATAAAATATCTTCTTATCATTCAACACCTGCAAATCAGCTTGCGATAAGTTTACCAAGTGCATCGGATCGTAAACTCTTAGCACTTCTTATTCATCCTCATCTTCCATCACTGCCTCAGCTGTCTCACAATCCACATACCACCACTTTAGGTCTCTAAGCACATCCTTGGGCATTAATTTCATCGGTACTTCTTTCAAACACCGGATCGGTTTATACTTCATGATCATCCAAGGTTTTCCATCAGCTCTTAAACCTCTATCCTTGTCTTCAACAAGTTTTCCCTTTTGTGGTTTCAACAGCTCAAATTTCTTCTCTTTTATACTCTCTTTCCACACAATCTTCCCAATAACTCTAGCCATATTATCATCACTTCGGTTAATCAATCCCAATCTGGCTAAGTCTTTCACTTCACATTCTGGCAGTGTATTCAACGATCTCAACATTCTTTTAAAGTACTGAACACCGTCATACCTTTTAATCACGAAGAGCCTCAACTGCTCATCATATATCCAGCAAATAATCCCTTTCTTCGCTTCAGCATAGCCTTTAATGTTGTAACTCTTCTTAAACATTGTAGGGACCGCCGGTTTCTTCGTTTTGACGAACCACTGAGCATAGCCTTCTTTCCATCCAGGCTGCTCTTCCCATTCAGTCTCATCACTTGCCATCTCTTTACTCAAATCTGCTTTCTCAACATCTTGAATGTCATGCTCAATATTTTCCTCCACTATCTCTCCCTCTTCAATCTCATAATCAATCACAATCTCTTCTCCAATCTTCTCAATCACATCACTCGGTAGTACATCATCATCACCAACCAACTCATCATCTATCTCCTCTACGTCCACTACCACCACATCATCACCACCAGCTGACTCCCCCTAAGTTGTGGAAGTCCCAAGAGCTTGTACATTTCTTGGTAACTCACCACCTGCATCTTTCGACGCATTGGGATCATCGTCTCGATCATTTCTCCTTTTGGTCCTCAACTCATCGCCTTTACAGCTCTTTTTTTTTTTTTTTTTTTTTCCGATAACCTATCATAATTGGATATACATCTTCATTCACCACAAGTTTGAAATTGTTAAAAGAAAAAAAACACTAGCAATGTGAAGCATACAAGTTTCTACTTCATGTGCTATGCACAACATGTATGACATTTACACCGTAACAAGAAGCTACGAAATACACCATGTTAGCATCTACAACAACTGCACTAATCTGCACGATAGAACCGGATCATCTTTAGCACTGACACATGTTCCTGCAACATTTCTCCAGACTCAGGCTGGGGTGGAGGAAAGCAGAAGCCCGTCGAGCAATTTTCCAACACTTCAGAGCGTTTTGTATATTCTCTGTGCCCGTCACATGCTTTCATCTTATACTTGAACATCTCAGACAGAGAGACAGTTGGTTTCTCCAGCTCATCACCATCAATGTCTACACCAGTCCCCTGGCATTCTGGACAAAAAGGGGAATATATTTGCTTCTTCACCACCTCCTCCACACCTTTGGCACCACCCTTTTTCCTTCCACGTTTCTTCACTTTAGGACCCGCTAGTTGTTTTGTAGAAACTTCATACTCACAGAACAGCACCCAGTGAATCAAGCAGGAAATGTGAAATACATGAAACGCCCCATTAGAGTTTCTACTGCTGCAAACAATTCTACCAGTCTTCATGTTGACAAGTGTGGCCACATCTTTACCAGGAAGAATCTTGTGTTGACAGATGTCACACACTCGTTCTGAAGCTAAACGCCTATGCTCACGCATCTCTTTTCTCACTGTACGGTTGTTTATAACTCTCAGTTGCAAAGAGTCATCACCATCTTCCACACAAGATCCAGATTCATTGGTTGAGATCTTACTATCATCCTCTGGATCAGATAATGACTTCCTCTTCTTTCCTTTGTTACTTTCAGTAGATGATGGAAGCAAACTTGTTTTTACGCATCCCTTTTTTTTTTTTTTTTTTTAAACCAAAAACACACGACATGGTTACTCGGGATTGATCATCCCATTCAGCTCAACAAGGTTTTGAAATCTAGTTTTGTCAAACGCTTTCGTGAACAAGTCAGCGAAATTATCTAACGTGTCAACCTTTTCGAGCACAATCAGTTTCTTCTCAGCACAATCCTGTATAAAATGATGACGAATGTCAATATGTTTAGTTTTACTGTGCTTTACGGGATTGTTAGTTACTGAGATAGCAGCAATGTTATCAATGCAAATAGGAGTAAGTGAGAAATTCAGACCATAATCGCGCAACTGTTGATGAATCCAAAGAACCTAGGAGCAGCAGTTGGATGCTGCCATGTATTCTGCTTCACAGGTTGAAATTGCGACTGAGGTCTGCTTCTTGCATTGCCGCGACACAAGTCTGCCACCAAGAAACTGACATCCACCAGTTGTAGACTTCCGACTCTGATTGCACCCTCCATAATCAGAATCTGTGTAAGCGACTAGCTCCATGTCTCCTCCTCTCGAGTACCACAACCCCAGCTTCGGCTTGCCTTTGAGATACCGCAGTATCCTCTTTGCACCCTTCAAATGAGATTCTTTTGGGTTTGCCTGAAAGCGTGCACAAAGACAAACAGCAAACATTATATCAGGCCTAGAAGCAGTTAAGTACATTAAAGAACCTATAATTGCCCGATATTGGGTTGGTTCCACGTCTGCATCGTTGTCTGAACCAGCACCCAATTTGTGATTGACGCAGACTGGTGTATCATATGGAGTGCTGTCCTCCATCTTGAAACGTTTGAGAACATCATGGACATACTTCGTCTGATGAATGAACATCCCGTCTTTCTTCTGATCAACCTGCAATCCTAAAAAGAAAGTTAGTTCACCCATAGCACTCATTTCAAATCTCTTCTTCATGACGGCCTCAAACTCCTGACACATGGAGACTTTTGATGCAGCAAAGATAATGTCATCCACGTAGACTTGCACCAGCAGAAAGTCGCTACCCTTTCTCTTGAAGAATAATGTGCTATCAATTTTACCTCTTTCAAACTCATTCTCAAGCAAGTAATCTGATAACGTTGAGTACCAGGCACGAGGTGCCTGATGTAGTCCATATAGCGCTTTACTTAGCTTGAACACGTGATCGGGAAAGTCAGGTTCAGGAAAAAACCCGGAGGTTGCTCAACGTACACAACCTCATCGACTTTACCATTTAGGAACGCACTCTTCACATCCAACTGAAAGACTTTCATCTCCTTATGAGCAGCAAATGCCAAAAACAGCCGAATGGCTTCCAATCTTGCCACAGGAGCAAACACCTCATTGTAATCAATCCCCTCTTGCTGATTAAAGCCTTTAACAACCAGCCTCGCCTTGTTCCTGATAACAATCCCTTTCTCATCTCTCTTACATTTGAAGACCCATTTCGTGCCTATCGCTTGCACATTCTTCGGTTTTTCAACCAAATTCCATACTTCCATTTTCTTAAACTGAGCTAACTCCTCTTGCATGGCTTCGACCCACGAGCTGTCCTTAAGAGCCATTTGATAGTTCTTTGGTTCAATCTGGCTGATGAAGCAGGTGTACAAGCATTCATTGATAATGCCTGAATCTTTAATGCTTGTATAAACACAGGTGTGCTCATTCAAGCTTTGTCTTGTTTGTACACCGGCGGACAGATCACCTATCACATTCTCCAAAGGATGATCTTTGTGAATTCTCGTAGTCGGAACCGAACTGACATTCAGATTATCTTCCAAGTTCGAAGATAGCTCATCAATGGGTGATTGATGTTGAGAGTGAAACGGATTGATGAATTCCTCTTCAGTAGAGGCAGCTGGGGTATTGACAGCATTTGACGAGGAAGGCTGACATTCATCAAACTGTGGTCGTTGCACCAAAGTGTCTTCCTCATCACATATCATCTTTGTAGCAATTCTTTCCTCAACTTCTGCAAAATCCAAATAAGGCATGTTAAAGGATTTAAAAAGTCTATCATAGTCGAAAACCCCAGGGGGTCCCGTGCTTGGTTTTGGTGATTTGTAACTTGTGATATCAGTGTTACACACCACCTCAACCTTGCTGGTCGATGTATTAAAGACCCGTCTGTTGGGAGTCCCAACAACGTATCCGACTAAGATTCCTTCGTCGGCTACTTCACCAAATTTAGAATTGGTCTTTAATATCGAACATGGGGACCCGAATGGTTCAAGACCACTCAAGTTGGGCTTTCTCCCACGCATAAGTTCGTAACAGGTTTTATTTAATCTTTTAACAGTTAACACTCTATTAAGGATATAACAGGCTGTTGCAACAGCTTCAGCCCAGAACACCACGGGAAGTTTCGAATCAGCCAGCATGGTCCTGGCTCCTTCAATTAAAGTTCTGTTCTTCCTCTCAGCCACTCCATTTTGTTGCGGTGTATACGGTGCGCTGTATTGGTGTTCTATCCCCTTCTGTAGGCAGAAGATCTCCATCTCATAGTTCTTGAACTCAGTTCCATTGTAACTCCTGATGAATTTAACCCGTTTCCCCATGATATTCTCAACCTTGGTAATCAAATTCTTTACCATCTGCACTGTTTCATCCTTTGACTTCAGGAAATATACCCAGGAATGTCGAGAGAAATCATCAGTGACCACCAAGCAGTAAGATGTTCCTCCTAGACTTCTTACATTCACGGGACCAAAGAGATCCATGTGAAGTAATTCTAGAGTACTGACAATTGAATTGACCTTCTTGGTGTGATGGGATTTCTTGTGTTGCTTTCCCTTTTTGCATGATAAGCATTTGTCTTCAAAGTTGAAATTCTTCAAGGGAACACCCAGCACAAGCCCATTTTTGACAAGGAAGTTCATTTTCCGAAGATGAATGTGCCCCATTCTCCTATGCCACAACTCGGACTCCGATTCAGTTGCTTTTGACAGAAGACACGATTCTTCTGTGGCCATCTCAGTCGACCTCATATCCATGATATAAGTATTCTTCATTCTTGGAGCCTTCATAACAATCCAATCCTCTGGTATCTTGAAACCAAGATATAGCATGATCGCCTCATTCTTTGTAAAATGTACGGTGTATTCTTTGTCACAGATCTGCGAAACACTTAGCAGATTGTGCTTCAGTTCTTCAACAAAATTTACTTTTTCCAAAGTCATCTTTCCATTTGACACCGTCCCTATTCCTGTAATCCTTCCACCGCTCTCTCCTGCGAAACTCACTCTTCCTCCTTGAACAGGTTTCAAGTCGTGTAACAATTTCTTGTTACCCGTCATGTGCCGGGAACAGCCGCTATCCACAGCCCATTGATTGTTGGCAGCCCTGTTCAACTGTTCCTGCACGATTAAAGCAGATGATTAAAATCTGGGGACCCAAGACCGATTGGTCTTGGGTCGATACATTCCGTACCTTGGCTGTCCAAAGTTAGTATCATTATAATTTCTGTGAGTCCTAACAGGATACCTTGTTGTGGATTGACTATGAGGCCATCCAAACCTTCGTGAGTTAAAAGAATTATTACTTATGGTTTGGTTGTTAGCAGTGAAAAACTGAGATCTTTTTCTTTGAAAACCTGAATTAGACCAATTTCTTAGTTTTGATGGGTTTTCAGTTTTAACATTTCCGTAAGTTCTATTCTCAGTTCTCGAAGGCCTCACACCTCTGAATCTCTGCTTCAGAGGGCATTCAGCAACTAGGTGTCCTAATTGATTACATCTAAAACAACTCCTGTGTTCAACTTTATTATCAAAAGTTGTCTTAGATGTTGAGGCTGTATTACTGCCCATTTGTCTCACATAAGGTGGAACATACGGGTTTAGTGGAGACTTCTTTTCAGGTGTTTTATTTTTCCCTCCACTTTTTGGTAACACTTTCTCTTGTTTGGTCTCACTCGACTCGGAAGACTTGTCCGAGTTAGATGAGACCGGACTAGGCACAGAAATTTTAACACTAGTAACAGGCTTACTTGTTTCGCCTTTACTAACTTTTGGTTCTTTAATCGTTACTTTAACCGGAACTGTCTGACCATAGTCAACATCGACAGATTTCTGATTACTAGGGTCATAAGTGTAATTATGATTGAAAGGTGGTGGAACTTCATGATAACTAATTCCTCCCCTTTTAACTGGGGAACCTTGATCACTAACGAAGTGATCAAGTATAGCAGTGGAATTTCTGAATTTCTCAAGTTTCCTGTTAAGTTCCACCACTTTTACCTGGTGATCAGCTATCTGCTTATCCCTTTCAGCTATTAGTTTGGTTTTCTCTTCTAGTACTTCATAGCTAAGATCAATCATTTGAATTTTTTCAGCAAGCTTTGCTTTAAGACTTTTAATATCTTTTTCACTAGCTTTAATTTTTACTTTGTAACTATTTTCTCTCGCTTTAGTGAAATGATGATCTTCTTTTAAAGTTTTAAATTGCGCATCCAAACTAACAAACTGATCAGTTAAAGTTGTCAGTTGTTCAGACAGATGTTCACACTTAGTACAAGGGAGTTCGGTACTTACCTCGGAGAGCTGGTCTGCCACATCTGCCATGTAAGCTTCATTTTCGCCAGTTCCCTTCTCACTATCTGCAGTTTGGATGTTTGCCAAGTTGGCCTGTTCAAATACTTCTTCAACATGCAGATTCCAGTTGTACTCCTCGTTCTGTCTGGAAATCATGGCTCTATAGTCATTACCACTACCACTCTGCTGTGTAGATCTGTTTTGACTGCATTCTACACGTTCATTTTTGCACTCTTTTACAAAGTGGCCATTTTGCTGACAGTTGTAACAGCGAACCTTCGACTTATCAAACCCTGGCCTCTCACCGACAAACTTCCTGCCAGTCTTCTTCATGAACCTCTTAACCCTTCTTACAATCATAGCCATCTGCCATTGCAGATCCATCTCCTCCAGATCATCAGCATCGATCTGATCATAATCTTCATCCAAAATTGCAGGATCAACAATCTTACCCTGAATGTAATTCTCATACGAAGCAATAAAAGATGCATAGAGAGCAAACTGCTGTTCAGCAGATTTAACACTCATGGGCATCTTGGAGTAGTTTTTGTTTGACACACTTGAGGAAAAACTACTCTTGGTCGCTTGAGGTTGAGAAGCATTTGATCCTCCTGCTACAAAGCACACATCACCGTTCATGTTGAGAGATACATGCCCTTCGTGTGTTGAGTTAGCGCCTGACTCTCCCTTAGAGTAATAAGCAGATGATTCAGTTTTAGAACTTGATCCTGAGTTAACCTTTGCCCCATACATACCCGGATCTTGAACCTTATCGGTAGGTGTCTCCTTTCGTACCATGTTCAGTTCAAACGTTCTTAGCTTGTTAACTGCTGTCTCCAGGTCATAGTCAGCAAAGTCTTTGTCTTCTCTCATCAACACAGTATACATCTCCCATTTCGGTGGGAAAGCATCAAGAAGCTTTTCAACAATCTCATCTTCTTTGTAAGCAATTGAATAGTTGCTGAGTTCAGTCATCAGATGATAATATCTAGTGATGATATCATCAAGTGATTCATTTTTAGATACTTGAAGACCGAGAATTGGGTTTTTAGAAGTTTAATTTTTGACGCACGAATTCCCACGTTACCCTCAAACCGGTTATCAAGTGCTTCCCAAAGCTCTCTAGCAGTTTTATACTTTCGGAAGGTGTGAAGTATCTCTTGTGGAAGAGCCATTGTAATTGCTGCATGACCTTTGCTTTCGGCCTCATACATTTTCTTCTCTTCTTCTTCCATCTCTTTGTATTTCTTGATCTGATCACGACCCTCATACTCAGTAGTAGGTGGAATGTAACCAACTTGTATGCACACCCACATTTTTGCATCTTGGTACTTGACATACTGTTCAAAACGATCTTTCCACGCTACATAATCAGTTTTCTTAAGCATCTTCGGTGTCTTTGTAGCCGAACCCGCTTCTACTTCCATCTTTACCAGTTCGGTAATGTTTATCGAAGACATCTTTCACAAAACTCAAAGAAATCCGAAAATCAAAAATTTTATTTTCAAACAGCTCTGTAGGCGAAGTTGTGGATAACTTCGCTTAGGACTTAACTTCGCGTGAATTTGTAACTTCGCTCACTTTCTTAAATTCGCCGGATTGGCGAAGTTGAGAATAACTTCGCTTAAGTTGAGCGAACTTGGGAGGTAGGCGAAGTTGTGGGTAACTTCGCTTGAGATAAGCGAACTTGAAGAGGTAGGCGAAGTTGTGGATAACTTCGCTTAACCTTATATCTTCGCTGAAACCCTACTAACAGTGACAGCAACTTCGCCTGATGAACACGAACTTTCTGCAGATTATATTTCTGGGTTTTTCGAGGTGTGTGAAGGTGTTATGGGTTGTTTTTGAAGGTAGTGGGTGAGTAGGACACAAAAACTCAGAAAACTCGTCCCGCGATTAGTCGAACGGAACGATTTCTACACCCGCGTGATAATCCCGAACCACACAATCGAGCAAAAGCTCTGATACCAATTGTAGGTTCCCAGCCGGATCTACACGAGATATCGCGTTCTACGTAGGTGCGGAATCCCTACGTAAGACGTTACGAGTATAGAAAACAATACGAGCTAACACACGATACGATAACCAAACACACGTTGTATTCCAACCTTAAACACGTGATACTATGATCACTGAATACAAAACTCTCTGACTCGAATACACGAATAAACTCTCTAACTCTTGATTATTGTTTAACCTAAGCCGTAACAATCAGCTTATATAGACACGACAACTTCGCCTGGTATGTTCAGGCGAAGTTGTCCCTAACTTCGCTTGTCTAACAAGTTCGCCCATATAAGCGAACTTGTTAGCAACTTCGCTTACATACAAAACTCAAATATAACTAACACGATTACAGACACTCGACACTGAACTACTGACATCATGCACCAACAGTTTTCGTATATGCCTCCGGATAGGCGGTACCTCTTCGGTGCGGGAGCTTCGAGTTCCGGGACTACTCGGGGTGGCGATGCGGTAGGTATCTGTGGTTCCTTCCCATGAGCATGAGTCATCGGATCAGATGATGATGAGGATGGCGGCGTCGACATTCCTACAGGTAAGCCGTGTATGCGCGCGCGTATGAGTGAAAGAGGTAAAGAGAATAGATAACAAAGACTACACAAATCTATTCAGTGCGTATCATTATAGCTAATGGGTCGTCGCGGTTTTAGTCTAGTATGCATGCAGCTTCTAGTTCGCTATAACCAATGTCTCTGATACCAATCTGTCACACCCTCAAGATCCACTAACGGAGTTTTACCGTCAGAGGGTGTGAACTAACAGGATCGGAATCATTAGTTATAATCTAACCATAAAAACAAAGTTTCAAAACCATGAAAACGTTTACGAGTAATAAAATGCGGAAGCGTAAAAACCATAAAATAAATGTTGCGTCACGCAGGACGACTTAAAACCCAATGATAACAGTTTAAAATAAGTTTGCATAATTAAAATGTTTCAAGCAATGCATGTTCCTAAACCGCGCGCCCGCCTCGGCTACCTGAGAATAACATACTAACAGTGTCAACACAAGGTTGGTGAGTTCACAGTTTATATAAAATAAAGCGTTTAGCGTTTGCGTTCAGCGTTTTGCGTTACAGCGTTTTGCGTTACAGCATTTTTCGTTAAGCGTTACCAGATAGTGTTATTTCAATTATATATCTATAGGTAGCTAGCCTATAAAACAAGTATCACTAAGTGTTCGACACCGAAGCTGACTGTTTATCATTTGCCTTGCCACCAGGTCATCCAGACCATGGTATGTGTTTAGCCAAGATTACACCCACTCGACCTCCAGTCGAGTTTAGCGTTGGGTGGGGTTTGTCAAACCCAGTAGTACTACTCAACAATGACTCGCTATTATCCAATATTAAACGGTTCGATTTGAATGAAGGACTTTAGTTATTGCGTTTGCCACTTAGTCTTTACAAGTGATATATAATCTATATTAACAAAATCTTAAATGCGTTTCGGAGTATGTTATCTCCCCCAAGTGAAAAGCGTTTAAAAATTTTAAAAGGGGAAAGTGAAACTCACTGTTTGCGAAGTATTCCCAAAATAATTCACCAAGATGCGCGTCACAGAAAAACTCTCTCTAGCGTTCTAAAACAATAAAGAGATTCTTCTAAGTGTCGGAATATTATCGAGTCTCTAGACCCGGCACATAATACCTATGCACATAACATGTTTCGTGTTTCGTTTGTGAATCGTGTGTGACTCTAACCAATGTATTTGTGATACGTTACATGTGTAAGCAATTATATACATGGCATGTATTCATAAAGTACATCACTAGCAATTACTCCCCGTAAGGGCAATTTGGTCAACACATAACAATTAACTATCCATTATCCCCCATGAGGGCAATTTGGTCAAATCATGACAATCAATTAGCAATTATTCCCCGCAAGGGCAATTTGGTCAAAACATAACAATTATATAGCAAGTATCATGTTTCATGCATTTTCACAAAATTCAGCAGCTAGTTTCACCGAGACAGAATTCTACCTGAAAAACTAGCCTATTTCACCGATCATAGCATCACAATTAATTTACCAAAAATCATCACAAGAGCATATATGTCTTAGGTTTCCAGAACATATTTTATTATATTTTTATTCCACATAGGTTTCTCACAATCATCAAATCATTACAGCAAACTCATAACAGTCAAATTCATGCGCAACAGAATGTTATTTGAAATTCCCGTTAAACGAAAAATCCAATAAATGCAAGACCACTTGGGTTAGGTTTCTAACTCAGTAAGTCAACTTCCAGAAGTGGAACCAACCAAATTGGTCTCGTAGTTCATGAGATATAACATTTACAAAACAACCTAACAGCAGGTCTAACAGCTCAGCTTTGCACAACGTTTTTGTAAAATCATAAAAGTTAACCTTTACTTGTCCAAAAATTACAAGTTTATATTCTTTAGAAACTAGACTCAAACTAGTTTACTGTAGTATCAATAATCCCAACCAATTTTCAGATTTACACTTCGTTACAGTCACTTAAACATCAATAACACAATCTGTCCAGAAACTGTTTGCATCCAAACTCAACATATTAACTATCTATGGATCATCATACATTCATATAACACTCTAGACTCCATAAAAACTATCCATGCACATCAATTTCACATTACATACATGATTAGGGTTTTTGTTTGAACTCAAATCAAAGACACAACAATTAACATGTAACAATATCCAATCTAGTTATCAAATCATCATCAAATCAACAACAATCATATTAATTACATACACACATAAAATCGGCTATTAAGGTTTTCAATTAACCCGTTAAACATTAAAATCAAGTATAGAGGATGCATAGGATAGTCGATTATACCTTCCTAGCACCTTAATCTTCAATCAAGAGCTTGAGATTGAGTGTATGTATGTGTATATAGGTGACGGCAGCCAAGGAGCCAAGGGGGGTGGGTTTCCGATCGGGATTGTGTGGGGAATAATAATAATAAGTTAGGGTTTGTTATTATTATTATTTATAAAAATACCATGTTACACTTTGGCCCCTCCACTTCTAAGTATTACTTATCTAGCTTAACTAACTTGTTTACATCTTGAGTTAGTGTTTATAACGATGTTATCAAGCGAACTTGTGTACAACTTAAACGTTTATCTAACTTGGTTCGTTTTGTGCAGATATGGCTGCTGTTGGAGGTGCAGGTGATGACGGTGATGATCAAAGACAGTTCTTTCCAGCCCATAACCAGTTCATAACACTTAACCCAGATGCAAAGGGCGTGGAAGACTACAGGGAGATAATCACTTTTCTCCTGCGCTCAAGGATTTATCATGCAGTAACAACTACCCTGCCTATTTCGCTGCCGAACATTGAAGACTTTTGGCAGACGGTAGAGTATGATTGCCGGGTTGAGCCCCCGGTGATGCGAGCCACCGTTAATGGTCAAGTTGTTCAGTTTTCCTCTGAACATATACGGGTGGCGTTGCAATTTGGAGAAGAAACAAGAGATGACCCAACGGAGTTTGTTGCTCCTTTTCGTGATGGCGCGTTCCTACGGATGGGGTATTCAGGTCTCTTAGGGGATACACAGCGAAGGAAAGGATTTTTATTAGACCAGTGGCGCTTCCTAATGCACGTCATGATAGTATGTATGTCAGGACGGAAGGCGGGCACTGATGGAATGGGTGCGATGATGCAGTCTGCTATGACTGCCCTGACTTACAATAAAAGATATTCTTTTAGTCAGATGATCTTTTACGAGATCGATCGTCAGAGGAGGGCTATGGCGCGTGAGCGGTTTACAATGTATCCACGATTCCTACAGATGATTTTAAATCATGTGGCTCCGTCGCTACCTCAAAGACGCCCTATTCGATACGTGGAATGTGTGACGAAACGTATCTTTGCTCAGTGTCGCACTTCCAGCGCACGAAGCAAGCCTGAGCTGCGTCCCAGGCATACTCCGCTTTTTGGGTATCTTATAAACCCGGAGTATGTGCTTGCGGCAGGGGACGAGTTTAGGGACCCAAGACAACAACAGGCAGCAGCACCCCAGGCTGTATCAGCTGCGCCTGCTGTATCTACTGCTGTATCTGCTGCTGTGCCAGCTTCTGAGATTGATCTTGACGCCATGTTCGGCGAGCAAGGGTTGTTTGATATGGACCGATTTGATCCACATGAGAATATTCCTGTATCGTGTCCACAAGCTGATTTTGATGATGTGATGGAAGAGGCAAGATAGATGATGGTAACACATGAGAGAACGGTTGGGAAACAGAAGAGAATTGTTGACGATGACGACGAGGAAGATGATGAAGAAGAAGCTGTGCGGCTGGTAAGAAAGCGTTCACGTAGGGAAACGACAGGTATGGGTGTGGGAGCCGGAGAGACTTCAAGGTTTGCACGTTTTGCTCCACCTGCCTTGTCTGGTATGTCCCTTGTTCCTACCTCTGTGCAGGTATCGAGTACAAGCGCTACGGTTGTTCCCGTAGTGGCTACATCGTCGGCTGACATTCCATCGGTCACGGCCGTCCAGACGTCGGCTCCAGCAATTGTGTCTCTACCACCTCCAACGTTTACTCCATCGGTGGTAGTAGCACGATTTGTTGAGTCTACGGTCACCACTACTGCAGGAGTATCGGGTACGGTACCACCTGCGGACACGCCCTCTTCAGACTCGGAACGGATAGCTTCACTAGAGCGGATTGTAGCTGAGCAGTCAAAGACTATTCAAAGCCTAGTGGAAGCAAATCAACTGCAGGCATCCCTCCTGGCTGAGCACGGTAAAATAATAGATGCCTTGAAGGTGTTCTTGGCATCTCAGGGGGAGATGAGCTGTAGAGGTGATGAGTTGAGGACCAAACGTCGAGAAGACCGAGACGATGATCCCAATGCACCGGAAGGTGCAGGTGGTGAGCTGCCAAGAACTTCTCAAGCTCTTGGGGCTTCCACAGCTGAGGGGGAGTCTACCGAAGCGGCTGGTGGTGATGATGTAGTGATGGTGGAGGATGACGTGATCGATGCGCTGAAAGAACTTGATGATGACATGTTCAGCGACGATGTGTTATTTGATGAAGATGTTCTGCCAATCAGTGAGATTGAAAAGATTGGTGCAGAAATTGTGGTAGAAGATGTGATAGAAGAAGGGGAGATTGTTGAAGAAAATGTCGAGCACGAGATCCCTGAGGTTGAGAAAGCCGATGTGAGGGCTGAGATGGATGAGACTACTGAGTGGGAGGAGCAGCCTAGGTGGAAGGAAGGCTGTGCTCATTGGTTTATCAAGACCAAGAAGCCTGCTGTTCCAGCCATGTTTAAGAAGAGCTATAACATTAAAGGCTATGCTGAGGCGAAGAAGGGAATCATCTGTTGGATTTATGATGAACAGATCAAGTTATTTGTGGTAAAACGTTATGATGGCATTCAATACTTCAGGAGAATGTTGAGATCTTTCAACACGTTGCCGGAATGCGAGGTGAAAGATTTGGGCAGATTAGGCCTGATAAACAGAAGTGACAACAATATGGCGAGAATGATTGAGAAGATTGTGTGGAAAGAAGGCGTAAAAGATAAAAAGTTTGAACTTCTGAAGCCTCAGAAAGGGAAGTTAGTGGAAGATACAGAGAGGGGATTGAGAGCAGATGGCAAGCCATGGATGGTGATGAAGTACAAGCCGATCCGATGCATCAAGGAGGTTCCAATGAAGAATATGCCTCAAGATGTGTTGAAGAATCTAAAATGGTTGTACGTTGATTGCCAGACTGCTGAAGCCGTGATGGAAGACGAAGATGAACAAGAAGTGCTGAGGGTGTATGACCCGATGCATCTTGTTAACTTATCGAAAGCTGATTTGCAAGCGTTGAACGAAAAGAAGATATTCTATATTCCTGCTGGGAAGGATGAAGCAAGGAAATATCAGCGAGTAGTCACGGTGTGTGTTAGAGAAGGAGTGCACGCATGAAGATACAGGATTACAAGACAAGAGCTGAAAGATCAAGATATGAAGCTACTGCCAAGGGGGAGTCTGTTGGTACATAGATGTCAGTAGTTCATATGTATAAAGTCTGTAATCGAGTCTGTAATATTGATTATGTAATTGTTTGTGTAACAGCGAAGTTGTTGACAAGTTCGCTTAGGCGAACTTGTTAACCGAGCGAAGTTGTTGACAAGTTCGCTTAGGCGAACTTGTTCAACGAGCGAAGTTATTGACAACTTCGCCTGAGGCGAAGTTGTCGTGTATTTAAGTAACCTACGGGTTACTGTTTAAGGTTCGGTTTTTTAGAGAGTTTGTTTCAGAGTTCGATATAGCTGTGATCATTTCACGTGTCTAGTGTCTGTAATAGACGTGGTTCGAGTTATAATATAACGTGGTTTCGTTTGTATCGTGTGTTCGTGTTTTACGTATTCTACGCTCGTATCTACCCACGCAGGGATTCCGCACCTGCGTAGATAGCGATATCCCATGTACGATCCGTCCAGGAACCTACAGGATAGTCGATTATACCTTCCTAGCACCTTAATCTTCAATCAAGAGCTTGAGATTGAGTGTATGTATGTGTATATAGGTGACGGCAGCCAAGGAGCCAGGGGGTGGGTTTCCGATCGGGATTGTTTCGGGAATAATAATAATAAGTTAGGGTTTATTATTATTATTTATAAAAATACCATGTTACACTTTGGCCCCTTCACTTCTAAGTATTACTTATCTAGCTTAACTAACTTGTTTACATCTTGAGTTAGTGTTTATAACGATGTTATCACACAACACATAAGTCTAACACATAATTATCACAATTACTGTTTTGACGTTTTTCGTTTATTCACCAATCGTTTGCGTCAACTCGTTTGCGTTTCGGTGCAATTCCCGAAAGACTACACATGTAGTAAGTGTTAAGCGTCATTTAAACCCTAGTTTAAATGTAATGAGGTGTGCGTTATAGATTCAGTGATCTTAAGTTTGAATTGACGGAGTTGAGTTAACGGAGTTAACCTGAAATTGACGATTGTCACACATATGTAAGGATCCAGACAAACGTATACTACAGCCTGAGGGCTAGGCTTTTACTCTTATTCATAATGTTTCCAACACCGTCCTTGCGTATTCTTTCTTGCTATCTCGCACCTATAGTACGGGTATAACTTTTATTAGTCGGATATACAATCCGGCTTAAGACCTTTAGTCTTATTACCTCGATGAACCTTTAGTTCATTTCTTTTACTTTAAAACCTTTAGTTTTAAAAGCAATATTTATAAACCTTTAGTTTATTATAAAAACCCGACGTTTCTTCTTTTCTAAGAAACGTATTCTTTTTCTTTTATCATATAAGAATATCATTATTACTTATATAATATTCATAACAAAGAATTATATTATTCACACACACACACATATATATATATATATACACTTCCATATTTCTTTATTTTCTTTTCTTTGTTATATAATTTCTTTCCATAAACATCGAGTATAATTCCGACTTAGGGCATAAAGCCTTTATAATATTTTATTATTATTTTAGTCGAGTAGTAAGCCTTACCTTTCCTCGGCTTATAATTCCCTAGATACTCGAGCAGCACTTCTATGCCGCTTAGTCCTTTCAACACTCGCCTTGATCGCCACTTCACTTCGGCACGCAAATCGAGACACCCAATCTTCTCGGCATGCACTTCGAGGTGATCGTCGGGTTGTAAAAACGACACCACCTTCTTGCTCGGAACTTCGTCGTGGAGTGGTACGAATATCGAAGTATGGCACGTTTATCGAGGAATCGGGGCACGGTTTTCGAGGTGGATCGTTGGCACGAATTTCGAGGCTTAGAGAGATGCTTAGAGAGAGAGTTGTAAACTGATTTAGGTGTGGTTTATGAAGACCCCGGACATGCTATCTATAGGCAAAATTTTGGATCCTATCGCGATACGCGATAGGCTTCTGGTCACCCATCGCGTAGCGCGATGTAGCTTCGCACAGTTACAACGTAGGTCTGCCACGTGTTGCTACGTGGCAGACGGTGTGCCACGTGTTAACACGTGGCAGACGATGTACCACGTGTTGCCACGTGTCGAGAAACGTGGCGAGAGGGGTGCCACGTGTGGACGCGTGGCAGTCTTGTGCCAGAGGTGTCGGGACACGTCACCGCGATACGCGAAGACGTAGGTTCAACCAGCGAACGCGTATTGCTGTTGACCCTTCCAAAAGGTTTGACCAAGCCACTTCACGATACGCGATGGGTTGTCCTTTGTCCCCATCGCGTAGTGCGATAGGACAGAAAATAGAATTTTCATTTTTAACCTTGGAGTTTGGATTTGGCAGAATTAGTCCTTTAACTTTCGAAAGTTGACATTTTTGGCCCGAAATTTCCGTGATGTTACATCCTCTCCACCTTGAAATAAATCTCGTCCTCGAGATTGCTTCACGAGAATAAGTGGGGGTACTTCTTTCTCATTTCAGACTCGAGTTCCCAAGTATACTCAGGTCCTCGTCGGGAATCCTATTTTACTTTCACTATCTTCAATGTTCGTCTTTTGAGTTTCTTTAATTTTGAATCTTCGATTTGGATTGGGCGTTCAACAAATTTTAAGTTTTCGTTGATCTCAACATCTTTTAGCGGCATCAAGAGAGATTCATCGGCTAAACATTAACGCGGATTCGAGACATGGAATACATCGTGTATCCCTTGCATTTCCACGGGTAGTCGCAATCGATATGCGATGGTACCAACTCGTTCAAGTACCTCGAAGGGTCCAACGAATCGAGGACTTAACTTTCCTCTCTTTCCGAAGCGAACTACGCCTTTCCATGGCGAGACTTTCAAAAGAACTTTATCACTGACATTGAATTCTAACGGCTTACGACGGACATCGGCGTAACTCTTTTGGCGATCACGTGCCGTCTTAAGTCATTCGCAGATTTGGATAACTTTGTCGGTGGTTTCTTGGACTACCTCGGGTCCAAATAATTGATTATCTCCAGTTTCAGACCAACACACGGGCGTTCTACACTTTCGACCATACAACGCCTCGAACAGTGCGGCTTGAATACTTGCATGATAACTATTGTTATATGAAAATTCCATTAGGGATAAGTGGTCATCCCAACATCCACCTAAGTCTATCACGCAAGCTCAGAGCATGTCTTCCAACGTTTGAATTGTTCTTTCGCTTTGCCCATCGGTTTGCGGATGATAGGCAGTGCTGAGGTTTAACTTCGTACCTAGCGCTTGTTGGAAGCTTTTCCAGAAATGAGACGTGAAACGACTGTGTCGATCAGAAATAATGGACAACGGTACCCCATGTAGGACCACAATATTTTTAACATAGATACGAGCTAATTTGTCCATTGAGTAAGACTCATTGATGGGTATGAAGTGTGCAGACTTTGTTAATCGATCCACAATTACCCATATTGCATTATGTTGTCGAGTCGTTTTAGGGAGTTTGGTAATGAAATCCATGGTAATCAACTCCCACTTCCATACGGGAAGGTCGGGTTGCTGAAGCAATCCCGAAGGCTTTTGGTGCTCATCCTTGACTTTTAAACACGTCAAACATTTCGCCACATGCGAAGCGACATCTCTCTTCATTCCATTCCACCAATAGTTCTCCTTAAGGTTATGATACATTTTGTCTCTCCCGGGATGCATCGTATATTTAGACTTATGGGATTCGTTTAATATCTTCTCACGCAATCCTCCAACAATTGGTACCCAAATTCGGTTTCCCATTCTAAGAATGCCATCATCACCTTTGACTAACGAGTCAATGGTGCCATTATGTTTTTCATCAGAGATTTGATTCTCGTTGATTGCTTGAATGTGAGCGGACTTGATTTGGTCAACAAGATCGATTTGAAGTTCTAGCCTTAACGCTCGGACTCTTTTCGGTTTTTCGTGCTCTTTACGACTTAAGGCGTCAGCCACAACGTTGGCCTTACCTTCATGATAAACTATTTTGCAGTCATAGTCGTTGAGAGTCTCCATCCAGCGTCGTTGGCGCATGTTGAGCTCCTTTTGATCAAAGATGTGCTTTAAGCTCTTATGATCAGTGTACACGGTAATCTTACTCCATAGAGATAGTGCCTCCATATCTTAAGTGCGAATATTATGGCGCATAACTCTAGATCGTGAGTCGTATAATCCTTCTCGTGCACCTTGAGTTGACGAGAGGCGTAAGCGATTACTTTCTTTCGTTGCATCAATACGCATCCCAATCCGGAATGGGACGCATCGCAAAAGACGACGAAGTCTTCAATACCTTCTGGAAAGGCCAGTATGGGAGCTTGGGTAAGCCTTTGTTTGAGTATATCGAACGCCTCTTGTTGCCTTGTTCCCCATTTATATTTGACGTTCTTTCGAGTCAATGAGGTTAGGGGAACAGCGATTCGTGAAAAGTTCTCAATGAACCTTCGATAATAGCCGGCCAATCCCAAGAAGCTTCGGATCTCGGTTGGCGACATTGGGATCTCCCACTTCGAGATAGCTTCAATCTTATGACGTGGTGTTGGTTTATTGAATTGAAACTTAAACTGTTATTAAGGAAGTTCATTTAAATTTTTAAATCCTAATAAAATCAATAATATTCTAAGGATTTAATAACAAAAACAGGGATAAAATACCAAGATAAGTAATAAAAAGTTGTTATAATAATATTAAAGTGCAGGATAAGATGATTCAGGTGTCACACAAAACGGAGCCCATCCACCTGAATCATCTGATTGTTCAAAAGGTGAAATAAACGATAGTTTGGGCTTCGTCCTGAACCATGATCCCTCCACCCAAACCATTATCCAAGCATATTATATTGTTCATACACAACCAAAATAGAAAATGTTCGAACCTACAACCAACGGAAACACATCAAACAACCTGAAAACCAGGCTCAAGCCTTGTCATCATCACCCTGATCGCCCGCCTTCTTTTCTGCTTCTGCAACCTCATTAGCACTTGTCTCCTTTATCACCTCAGAAGTACATGCAGCCTAGACTTCTTCAACCTTTTCACCCCTCAACATCTTCAGCTTCTTTGCCCAAGCTTCGAAATTCCAGGAATCCATCACATAGCCCTTTGCTTGCACCTCCCCTGACATCTTGAGCATTGACTCCAGGATAATTGTAGCCGCAGACCTCTTGGCATATTCAATAAGTTCGGCTTTCTCCAACTCGAATGAGGCTTTAAGATCCACAATCTCTTTTTCCTTCTTTCTGTGAAGCTTGATCCTTGTGTCTGCTGCGTGTTGGAGATCTGTAATCTTGCTTTCAGCCTCTCTCAAAGCCAATTCATCATCTTGGAGCCTTAGTTGGTAATTTTCAATTCCCTGTTATCCTCAGGTTAACATAAATTTTGCATATTATTATTCTCAGGATAAATAAGGATACTTACTGTTTCAAGAAGACTGGCAAGAGCTTGTAATTTCTCTCCGGCTTCGGCATTGCTCATATCAGCAAAAGGTTCAGTCTTGGCTGAGGTAGTAGCCTTCCTTTTCTTCTGGGCAGCACTCTTTTGGCGAGTAGTTGGAATCCTCGGCTTTGAGGTGAGAGTTTTGGAGTGCACCTGTTCCACCAAAGTTTTGTCATCAATGAAGTCATCCAAGTCGATCAAGCTGAAGGAAGATTTTGATTTCGGCATTTCTATGCAACAATTTATCAAGTTATTATCTGTCACACCCCCATCTTAGGCCTAGGCGTGTGACTCGTTAGTTGGTACCACATTTGTAAATAAATCAGAGTTGCGATTGTTAGCGGAAGACTTTAAAATATAAGGGTTAAAGTTGTAAAATATTTACATTACAAAAGTCGAGACAAAAGTTCTCGATTGGATTTACTTGTTTATAAGTTTCACAAAAACATCATATTTTATATTTAAACAAAATTATCCGAGCCATCGGATTGTTGAGCCTTCGTCCTTTAGCTCTAATCTTGGTTACCTGCAAAAGGTTATAAAAATACGCCAGCAACGAATGCTGGTGAATATGCTGACGCGAAAATATTTTCTTTTACGTTGCTACCCCTCGAGGGTTACGCGTGCCTCGGCCCATCTTGGCTTAGGAATAACAAAGTTAAAACAATATCATTATAAACTCGAGTCTCTACCTAGGTCACCTCAGCAAGACACCGCAGCGTCCCGACGTACTTAGGTACCATAAATATACACAAAGTCATTCTCACTCGAACATACTTTGGTTCGAGGTCGTGACCAGGCGTGGTGCGATGTGCTCACCGCATTTTATCACATATGTAAGGATCCAGACAAACGTATACTACAGCCTGAGGGCTAGGCTTTTACTCTTATTCATAATGTTTCCAACACCGTCCTTGCGTATTCTTTCTTGCTATCTCGCACCTATAGTACGGGTATAACTTTTATTAGTCGGATATACAATCCGGCTTAAGACCTTTAGTCTTATTACCTCGATGAACCTTTAGTTCATTTCTTTTACTTTAAAACCTTTAGTTATAAAAGGAATATTTATAAACCTTTAGTTTATTATAAAAACCCGACGTTTCTTCTTTTCTAAGAAACGTATTCTTTTTCTTTTATCATATAAGAATATCATTATTACTTATATAATATTCATAACAAAGAATTATATAATTCACATATATATATATACACTTCCATATTTCTTTATTTTCTTTTCTTTGTTATATAATTTCTTTCCATAAACATCGAGTATAATTCTGACTTAGGGCATTAAGCCTTTATAATATTTTATTATTATTTTAGTCGAGTAGTAAGCCTTACATTTCCTCTGACGGGTCAAGAAATTGACCTAAGGGGGAGATTGTTGAGTCAAAGATTTGACCTAAATGAAGTACATGGAAGATTGGAATCTTCTCAACCTCCTCTGAATTTGCTAAGTAATGGATCCGGGCACACCTTAGACATCCGAGCAAGCTTTTATTTGGCCGAGTACGATATTTTGCCTACCGGGGAAGGTTTACTTCAAATAGTCTTCTTAAGTGGTTATCCGAGCAGGGTTTGCAAATTAGTGTGTTTCCGAGTAGGGTTCACTTGTTTATGTAAATCCGGGCAAGGTTCACTTTATCAAGCAAGTCTGTTCTTCAGAGCTAAGTATATTACTTTTCCGAGTAAGGTTTGGTTATCCAAGTCCAAGAAGCCAAGAAATTGGAAGACCGGGCAAGGTATTCATTAATAAGTATGGTCCGAGTATGCTTGATGATCTAAAGGAATATCTCTAAGTAATATCGGGCAAGGTTCAGCTCAAGCAAGGAATAGTACTCCCGAGTACACTTTGCTAAATAAGTTATTTTATAGCAAAGAGCTGAAATGGATCATTGTAGAACAAGGTTGCTCGTAAGGAGTTGTCGGGCAAAGTCTAGCAAATTCAAGAAGACTGAAGTCTACTCGGTGAGTATTTTACTTAGTGAAATACTCTTTAAGTAAAGTCTACCCGGAAACTGATTCCGAGCACACTTCTATGTTACCTAGTTATGATGGATGGCCGAGCATACTCGGAAAGACAAGATTGGTGCAAAGCCTACCCGGAAGACTTGTTTTACACTTAGTTTATTTTGAATATGTATGACTGTATTTAGGGTTTCTATAAGGAATGACAGCTATCCTAGGTTGGCAGGCCTATAAATAGAATATTTAGGGCACGCCGCCAAAAGACACGCAGAGAGAGAGATAAGCCTTTACGCTTTCGGATAAGAATGAATATTTCTAGAAAGTGACGGCTGTCCTAGGATTCCGAGAAAACCCTAAATCGATTATCCTTTTGTATGATTAATATTATATAAATGGAAATCTTTTGAGTGAATCCTGTGTGTGCTTTCTATCTTTGATTATTCATTGCAACCGTATGTTTGTTATTGATTCCGCCTTTAACAAACGGATATCTTTCTAAATATAGCAACCCGTCATTAACTCTCTTGTCAACACGATTAATCTGTGTGAGTTATGACATGATTGATTAAGATCCCGCTGAAATCGAGGGGACCGACAAGTGGTACCAGAGCTTGTTACTGCTATTTTGGAAAGATTGTTGCTGATTGAAGATTTGAAGAAGAATGACGCAAGCAGACCTCTGTTCCATTGATGTGTGACGTCAGCAGCCCTGTTTTTCATTTTTCTTCCAGATCTACAATCTACCGGTGTTTTTTTTCTTCCTTATTTCAATTAAAGTTCTAATCTTTATATCTAAATCTTGTTCTAATCACATCAGGCACATCAGATCTGAGCATTCTGTTTTCAGATCTGATTATTTTGAAACTTTTTTTTAAAGAAACTAATTTTTTTAATTTCTCAAAATGTCTGGATATGAAGAACAAGAGGTGTCTACTAACAAGATACCAAGGTTGTATGGACAGGAAAACTTTATCAAATGGAAAGTACTCTTTGAAGCAGCCGTATGCTACAATGATATTGATATGTGGAACTCCATCAAGAATGGTCCACAAACTGTTGTTGAAGAAGGTGCAAATGCTACTGCAACTGCTGCTGTAAGAGAAAAAATGAGAAAGGTGGATGACAAAGACTTAGCTATGATTAAGCTAGGTTTGTCTTGGGAGATTCTGACCAAGGTGGCTCATCACACAACTGCCAAGCAAATGTATGATGCCATCCTTGAAATGTATGAAGGGAATACTGAACTAAAGAACATAAAGAAGCAAAGATTGAAGCAACAGTTGGAAAGGTTCAAGTATAGGGATGGAGAAAGGTTGAAATCAATACTAGAACGTTTTCTAAGTATTGTGAATGAGTTGAGGACAACTGATTATGTAATGAATGACTTTGATTTGAATACAAAGTTACTCAACTCAATGCCAAAAGAATGGTATACTGCTTGCAAGTTCATCCTTCAGAAGCAAAATTTCAATGAATTGAAATTGGATGATGTGGTATGCTTTCTTCAGGCTGCAGAACTTGAAATGATAGAGAATGAGATGATTAAGGAAGACAGATCCTGCTTCAATGTTTCAAATGCATTGATTGCACCCATGGGAAATCTGTCTACCAAGAGCCAACAGCAAATTCCCATTGTTGAAGAACCAGCTGAACATAATGTTGTTACTCCAAAATCTTTCATTGGAGGTAGCACAAGTAATCAAGGAAATCAACAGAGGTTCAATTTGCAACTAATTGATGATACTGATTCTGCCTCCAAGCCAAGTGGAAATGTTCCTAATACTGGCACAGGACATGGTCAAAGCAATGAAAACACAAGCTTTGTTGTCTATGTTTACTGAGTCATATAATGCATTTGTTGCAAAGAATATAATTCACACAAGTGTGGTACAAGATGATTTAGAACAAATTGATGCAGATGACTTGGAAGAGATGGATTTGAAGTGGCAGCTGCCATGTTGGGTTTGAGAAGTAAAAGGCTGTATAACAGAACTGGTAGGTCTCTGGTTTCTGGTCCTAATGACAGGATTGGATTTGACAAGTCAAAAGCAATATGCTACAATTGTCAGCAACCTGGTCATTTTGCAATAGAATGCAATCAACCAAGAAACTTTCAAATGAATCAATTCCAGAATCAACAACCAGGAGGTCAGCATCAATATCAACAAAATCAACCAAGAGGTCATCAGCATTACCAACAAAATCGGCCAAGATTCAACAACAACAGCCAAATGAACAACTTTAACAACAAAAACCTCAATCCCAACAAAAATTACAACCCCAACTTCAACAACTTTCAGCCGCAAATGAATAATCAACAACAAAGTATGCAACAGACTCAAGGTTTTCAAATGAATAATAATCAAAACCTTCAAGCAGCTCAAAATGTTCCAAACAACACTGTTCCAGCAAATCAAAATCAGATCAGAAATCAAGGAAATGTGGCAGTGACTACACAGCATGAAGGAAATTTTGATTGGAGCAATCATGAAGAGGATATTGCAGATGATATCAGGAAAGCAAATGTGGCATTCATGGCCATAATTGAGAAAGAAAAAGGATCATCATCTCAGGTACACTCTGCTCCTACAGTTGATTTAAATGAACTTATCATTGAATTGAAAACAAAGGTAGGCAAGCTGGAAAGTGAGTGTTTTAGAAAACAAAGCATCATCAATGAGTATGAGGCAAGTGAGTTGATCAGTGATGAAAAGATTAAAAGCCTTGAAGATGATTGCATGATCATTTACAGAACTCAAACCAGATACACCACTGAGATTGATGGATTAAAGAAGATGTTGGTTGAAGAAAAGGTGCAAAACACAAGACTAAAGATTGAAACTGAATTTCTGAAAAATTTGATCTCAACAGGCAACATATGTGGTATACTAAACCAGGTAAAGGAACAAGACAAATACAAAACAGTACCACCTCCATTCAACAACAACTTCATGCCAAAAGTTGACAAAGAGAAAAGAGATGCATACTTGCAACAATTCAGAGATGTTTTTCAAGACAAGGAAGAATTTGTTGATTTGTACAAAAAGGTAGAAGTGAATGAAGAAGGAGAGTTTGTGATTAAGAAAGAAGTAAAAGAGAATAAGTCAATTGGAGTTCAAGTCTTTGAGGATGACTTTGATTCAGTTGAGTTGGATCAAGATGATTTGAGTGATTTGAGTGATCAAATTGCTGAAAAGGAAATCAAAGCTGCTAAAAGAGGAAGAAAATATAAGAAACTTGAATTTGTTGATAAACTTCCAAAGTATCCACCAGTCCCACTAAGATTGAAGAAACAGAATGATAAAATGAAAAGAGAACATGTTTCTTTTGATATTTGTGAAAGGAGGAAGATAAACTACAATGCAGTAAAACCACCAAGCAAGGCTGTATTGGGTAAGATAAAGCAGAACAACAAAAAGAAGATGGTGACTGAAAAAGTTGATACAGAAAATTTTATCCCAGTTTATCCAATCTTTTCTAGTCATGAGGTGTTAGATGTTGGAGAAGTGGAAACTATGGAAGAGTATGAGAAAAGACAGTCAAGGGTTAGAGAAAGCAGTGATGAAGAACCTATGATTATGGAGAAGATTGTCTTTGTCAAAAGCAAACTTGAAAGACAAGACATCAAGATTGAGGAATTTGTTCATTTTTCAATTGATTTTGATGGTTTAAAGAATCAGAAGACTCTAGGAGTCAAGACACCTAAGCCAAGTGAAAGATACAAGAAACCAAAAGAACATGAAATATTCAAAGGCAAGGTTTGGTGCAAAAGGTGTGATGAATATGGTCACCACACAGATTCATGTAATGAAAGATTCAAATTCAAACCATTTCATGTACCAGATGGAACAAAGTATGGGAAAGACTTTGTCCTGTACAAAAAGAAGTATGATGAATATCTGGGAAAAGGAAAGGTGTGTGGAAATGAAACCATGAACAAAGAAGAGAAGAATTTCGAAAAGGAGACAAGGATTGAGAAGAAAGTGGCTGAACTAGCAAGAAGAAGTAAATCTCCTAAGAAGCATGAGGAATTGACCAAAAAGAACTATCAGTCTGTGAGAATTAAGCAAGATACTCAATCAGTCAAATCTGATATCTCTCAAGGATCATCAAGCAGTGAGAAGACAAGAAGAAAAGATGCACATACTAGAAATAAACCAACAGAACTCACTGGTGATGAGAAGTTTCTACTAAGACATGGATATGAACCACACGGTTTTCTTTGGAAACCTAAGACTGAGAGTAAGGTTGAGCAAGTTGCTGATGTGAGAGACTACTCTGAGAAGAAGGACTATGTGATAAAGGAGTATGCCACTGACTAAGATGAATACCATTGCCCAACCTCGCTTGTCAAAACTCCAAGAGAGTGTGGTTATGAAACTGATCATTCAGACAACTTAGAATTGGCTCATGAAGATCCTAAACCAACAACACTCACTTTCCAAGCTGTGTCTGAAACTGAATCTGATGAACTACAAGTTGATAAGGCTTGCACTTCATCACTTAACTAATCAAATTTTCTTTGTATGTGCAGGAACAGTCCACTCCTCTAAATGACATATGGTATATGGATAGTGGTTGTTCTAGGCACATGACTTGTGACAAGAGATCTCTTGTCAATTATGAAGAGAAGTATGAAGGTCCAGTAGCTTTTGGGAATGATGAGAATGGTGGAAAGATTGTTGGAAAAGGAATCTTAACAAATGAGAAAGTCTCATTTGATAATGTATTTCATGTTGAAGGTCTTCAGTACAATCTGCTGAGTATATCACAAATGTGTGATAAGGGTTACAAAGTCAGTTTTGATGATTCACACTGTTTCATTTTAAAACCTGAGTTTGTAATTCCACAGGAAATGATTATGATGATGGCACCAAGAAAAGGTAACTTGTATGAATTGAATATGAAAGAAGCTGTTTCAAGAGGAGGTGCATGTTTTGTTTCCAAAGCCACTGAAAATAAGTCAAAATTGTGGCATAGGAAACTGTGTCATGTGAACTTGAAGAACATGAATAGATTTGTCAAAGGTGAGCATGTCATAGGTTTACCTACAAGAGAATTCAAGTTGGAAGATCATTGTGATTCATGTCAAAAGGGAAAACAACACAAATCTACTCATAAGTCAAAACTCATCAACTCAATTGATCAAGTACTTGAATTACTTCACATGGATCTCTTTGGTCCTGTGAGTGTACCAAGTATCGGGAAGAAAAGATATTGTCTGGTGATCATTGATGACTATTCAAGATACACTTGGGTTTATTTCCTAAGTACCAAGGATGAGACTGCAGAGTTGATTAAAGGTTGTGTAACAATGATTGAGAACAAGTTGAATAAGACAGTCAAGATGATGAGAAGTGACAATGGCACTGAGTTCAAGAATGGAGTTATGCAAGAATTCTGTGAAGCAAAAGGAATACAACAACAATTCTCATCTCCTAGAACTCCTGAACAAAATGGTGTAGCAGAAAGAAGAAACAGAACACTTATTGAAGCTGCAAGAACCATGTTAGCAGATGCTAATCTGCCTGTCACTTTTTGGGCTGAAGCTATAAATACAGCCTGCTATGTTCAGAACAGGGTACTTGTCAACAAAAGGCTTAACAAAACTCCATATGAAATATTTCACAACAGAAAACCTTACATTAAGTTTTTCAAGCCTTTTGGATGCAAATGTTTTCTACTGAACACTAGAGACTATTTGAACAAGTTTCAAACAAAGTCCCTGGATTGTTTCTTTGTTGGATATTCTACACACTCAAAAGCTTACAGAGTCTATGTAAAAAATCACTTGAGTGTTATAGAATCTTCTGACATCATTTTTAATGAGAATCAATTCAATACAGTTGAAGGTGCAGCATGGCTGTTTGATCATGAGAAGTTAATAAGGTCTTTCAAGATTTATCCTGAAGACTTTGATGAATCTTTCTACAAGACCAGTGAAATTGAAGAGAAAAAGAAGAAGTCATTGGACTTGGAAGAATTATGGAAGAAGGTTGCTGAAAAGGAAAAGGAATATACTTTTGTGAAGAACTACCCATGTGATATTGGTGAACCTAATCAAGAAAACAATCACAATGTTGAACATGATCATACTAAGAACAATCAAGACAATCATGATGAACAGGATGATCAAGTTCAGAATGAGGGTGACACAAGCAACCAAGCAAGTGGAGAAGAAGCTGCATCTACAGCAAGATTTCAAGATCTATTTCAAAGATTGAACTTAGAAAATAATGGTGCATCTACTTCAAGACAACATAATGATGAAGCACCAGAATTTCATGATGCAGAGACTGATTTGATCATTGAAGAACCAGAACTCGGTGAGTCAAATCTTGACATAACTATGTCTACAGATATGATTGTTCAAACTCCTTATGTGGAAAAGAATCATCCTTCTGAAAACATCATTGGTGATTTGCATGAAAGAGTTACAAGAAGTCATTCTGAAATTGCAAACATTTGTCTTTACTCTTGTTTTCTATCCCAAATAGAACCAAAGAACATAGCACAAGCATTAAAAGATAATAGTTGGGTGGAAGCAATGCAAGAGGAATTGGCACAATTTAGAGATCTGCATGTGTGGGATCTTGTTGATAAGCCATTTGACAGATATGCAATTGGAACCAAATGGGTGTTCAGAAACAAAAGGGATGAAAGGGGTTTAGTGATTAAGAATAAAGCTAGACTTGTAGCACTGGGATGTCTTCAAGAAGAAGGAATAGAATTTGAGGATGTTTTTGCACCAGTTGCAAGACTTGAAGCTATCAGGATTTTTCTTGCATATGCTGCCTCAAAGAACATTAAAGTGTTCCAGCTTGATGTTAAGTCTGCATTTCTAAATGGAAAGAATGATGAAGAGGTGTATGTTGCTCAACCTCCAGGTTTTGAGGATCCAATATATCCAAACAGGGTGTATAAGTTAAACAAAGCCCTTTATGGATTGCATCAGGCTCCTAGAGCATGGTATGATGAGCTGTCAAATCATCTTCTTGAAAATGGTTTCAAAAGAGGAGCCATTGACAAGACACTCTTCTACAAAAGAAAGGGATCATACTTGCTTCTAGTACAAGTGTATGTGGATGACATCATCTTTGGTTCTACAAATGAACAAATGTGTATGGAGTTTGAAGGGGTAATGAAGTCCAAATACAGCATGAGTTCTATGGGAGAAATGAACTTCTTTCTAGGATTGCAAGTTCAAAAGAAGGCTGAGGGGATTTTCATTCATTAAAGCAAATATGTGTAGGACATCTTGAACAAGTTCAACTGTCATGACTACAAGACTGCTTCAACTCCAATGGACACCAAAGAAAAGATGATTGCAGATGAAAAGGGGGAGCCTATAGATGAACATGAATATAGAGCCAAAATTGGATCTCTGATGTATTTGACTGCAACAAGACCAGATATCATGTTTGTTGTATGTGTGTGTGCAAGATTCCAATCAAGTCCAAAAGTCTCCCACATGAATGCTATTAAAAGAATATTCAGATATTTGAAGGGAAGACCAGACTTAGGGATTTGGTATCCAAAGAACCAAGCTATTGATCTGATTGCATATACAGACAGTGAATATGATGGTTGCAACATGAGCAGAAAGTCAACCTCAGGAGGATGTCAATTTTTGGGTGAAAGGCTAGTGTCATGGCAATGTAAAAAGCAGACTACAGTTTCAATCTCTACTGCAGAAGCTGAATATGTTGCTGCATCTGCCTGCTGTGCACAAGTTCTATGGATTCAAAATCAGATGCTGGACTATGGTTTGAATTTCTTGAACACCTTTATTTTTATTGACAATAATGTTGCATATTTTACTGTTAAAAATCCAGTTCAACATTCCAAAACTAAGCACATTGAAATTAGACATCATTTCATCAGAGACTGCAGTGAAAAAGGTTTGATTGAAATGCAAAGGGTTAATACAAGTGACAATTTGGCTGACCTATTCACCAAACCACTTGATAGAACCAGGTTCAACTTTCTTCTGAAAGCCCTGGGAATGATCAACTCTGATGAAATCTGATTAAGGATGTGTGCCTGTTTGTGTGTCTCTCTGTGATAACTGATTATTTTATTAGAGACTACACATATTGAATGTTGATTGAATATGTTTTGAATATGTTTCAACTAATGTTGATTGAATATGTTTTGAATATGTTTCAACTGAATGTTGATTGAATATGTTTTGAATATGTTTCAACTGAATGTTGATTGAATATGTTTTGAATATGTTTCAACTGAATGTTAATTGAATATATTTTGAATATGTTTCGACTGAATGTTGATTGAATATGTTTGAAGTTAACTGATAGGTACTTAAGTAAATATCGGTGAAATTTGTTTGAAATTGATGATAATTCTTGACTATCAAGTTAACTGATCTGATGTTATGATAAGTAGTTTGATCTGTTTGGTGAAATTGAATGCTTGTCTGATGTCATGAGTAATCACATGTTTATGGTTACTTGAATATGTTCTTTATCTGATCTTCTGATGTTGTTAAGATAGGATAGACACTGAATGTTAGTACAGTCTGTTTTTCTTGATGATGTTAAGAATGATTAAGATTTGATTGTGTGATGCAACTGTTTTTGTCAAAATGTGTTTTATGTCAAAATTAAGTGATTCAATGAATTTTATAATGAATTTTGCATAAATACTTTATTTTGGTCAAAACATGAGCAAGTTGATTAATGGTGTAGAGATATGATAAGATTATTCAGTTCAAGCTTTTAAGAAGCTTAAAAGGGGGATTTTTTTGGAAAAGTCTCAAATAGTTGTTCTTGCTGAAATCTATGTCATTTGCCCAGTTGGAAGGACATGCACTTGTGTATGTTTGGTCCTTAAATCTCTCAGATTCAAAGGATAGCCATTGACCTGAAAACTGAATGCATTTGGGGCAATTATGACTTGTTTCTTATTCCTTCACTTAAAACTATGTCAATAGCTCTGACTTTGAAAGGACATATATTCACATGTATGTTTGGTCCTGTTGACCACTTTTGGTCAAACAGGATAGCCATTAACCTGACAATGAAGAGATATTGGGGTGATTGAATATTAAACTGTGTTTATTGGGAAATGATAGTACATTGACTACTTAGCTGATCATATGGAATTAATAAGCTAAAAAGACCTTAGTATAGTCATTAACCTGTATGGTTGCTTTCCCATGATGATGTAAAATCTAAGGTGATATAAACATATTGAATATGCTAATCTTTATGTGGAGATACATAGTTGTCTTTGCATGTCTCAAGATAAATCTCTCCGAATGGTAGGCAGAAAAGTGATTACCCAGTCATACACGAGCCTGTTGTTATTTGGTCAACCAAAATGAAACATCTTTAAATATGACAAGGAACATACTTTAAGAAAATTTGAGAAAATATCAAAAATAAGGGGAAGATGAATAAATCAACCAAAAGTTGATAAGTGTTTTAAATATTTTATCAAACAAGAGGGTTACAACTAGAACTACAAAGATGTTGGCAAAATCTGTCTCATCTTGAATGAAAGGCATGTTACTAACTGTAAGTCCAACGTTCAACCTCTATATATGTTTGAATCTAAAAATACAAAAATACAATAAGTTCTGTCATACAAAAACTATTTTTGACCAAATACAGGAGGTTGGAGTCAAATTGGGGTGATCTGAGGAAAGCCAAATAAGCTTTGAGAATAGATATGAGGTATCATAGCACAGTGTTGACCATTAATGCATTAAGCTTTAAATGAACCTAAATCATATCACCAAAGAGATGAAATTCATGTTAAGTTTATACCTGCTATTAACCTATCTATGTTGTCATAATAATGCTGAGAGTGAAGTATTGAGATAGCTACTTAGTCAATATGATCCCATTCTTGAGATCTTTTCAGTAAATGGAAGAAACTGTTTTGAATAGAATTATAACTGAAATTTGATCTCTAAATGCACCATTTGCTCTTAAACTATGACCTGAAAAGAAAAATATATTTTGACAAAGTGGTTTAAGTCAAAAAGAGTTGCATTTTGCCTAAAAAAGGTTGAATATGTAAGTTCGGGTAAGGTTTGATGCTTTATAACCTTCCCGAGCACAAACTGTTTAAATATGTATTTTCGGGTAAGGTTTAATGATTTACAACCTTTCCGGGTACAAAACAGTTGATTATGTGTGAATATGTTGTTTCGAGTAAGGTTTGATATTTTTCAAACCTTCCGAGTAAGCTTGTCATTTTTGACTAACTTTATGATTTTCGGGCATGCTTTGAAGTGTTTACACTTTCCGGGTAGAGTACACTGTTGTACTCATTTCCCGAGCAAGCTTGAAGTCTTGAGATGATTATGTGTTGTTATAGCTAGCTTTTAACAAGAAATTTTTGTTTCGGGCAAGCTATGCATGTTATATGCTGATTGTGATTCCAAGCAAACTTTATGAACTTAGTCAAGTACATCAAGTAAGCTTTGTGATTTGTGTGAATATGTTGTTAGGAAAGGTTTGTTAATCTTTCCAGTCATGCTTAGATATTACTATTTAAGTTTGTCATTTTTCGGGTATGGTTTGACATGTTGAAATCCCTCGGTAAGGGCATACCTGATGATTTATTGTGTTTATCCTAGCAAGCTTAGTGCTAACATAGGATTTTCGGGCAAGCTCTATGAAATTTGACACTATAGCACACTTATATGTTTATGTGTTTTTAATTTCATTCCGAGCATGCTCTGTGATATGTGTGTTTATGATTTCTTTGAAATTACAAGTGTTTTCTGGCAAACTTTGTTTTCCGGGCACACTTTATATTTTGGGTACACTTGTGTTCCTTCAATATACTTGGTAATTTCAAAAGTTAACCTTCCGATTACACTTTGCTTCCGAGTACACTTTGCTTCCGAGCACACTTTGTCTTCCAAGCACACTTTGTACTATATGAAGGTTATTCGGGTATACATTGCATTAGAAGGTGTTCGAGCACACTATTCTCATGAATGGTTGCTCGAGCACACTATGTTTTTCAAGTATGCTTGATTGAATATGTTAGTTAGTATGATAAAATTGATTATGATTCTTATGAGGGTTCATGCTAGATAAGTTTTAATTTGAAATTGAGAAATATATGTGGGGATCTTAATTGATTCTTAGTAAGGATGTTTATTTGGTGATTATACTTGATTATTTGCCTTGTGAATAATTTCTCAAGAAATCTAGTATTTCGGGTAAGCTTTCTTCATCATGTCTTAACTTTAAATTAACTTACTTGATCGAGCAAGGTTTATGAATAGACGAATTTGGGCAAATTTTGTATATCCAAAATTGAAAATTTTTCCAAGCAATGTTTGACCGGGTAAGGTTTGTAAGTGGGAGTATACCGAGTATACTTTGGATATATTATTCTTTCGAGTAAAGTCTTATAAACTTAAATGAAAATAAATGTTTAATATATCAAGTGGATAATGTTACCTGTTGACAGCTAATAATTCACAAAAAGACAAAAAGCATTTAAAACCCACTTTCATAAGCTAAAAGACAAAACACTTTTCAAATTTCTCACTTTACCTGGCATGTAAAAGAAAAAAGGCAGAAACAAAAGAACTTTATCTGCAATTTTGGCAGAAAAATTGCAGATATGTACTTTACATTTGTCTTAACTCTCATTAAAAGAAGACCTGCCTATGCTATTCAAAATTGAAACTTCACATTTCAAGAGTAACTCACATTTGTGTTTTGCGCAGATTTCAATATCATTCAAGACAACGGTTTGAATTGAAATATTATTTATACCTTAATTTTTTTTTCTTTGAGATCTAACAGATAATTGTGTATTCATTGATATAACAGAAAATCAGCAATGGATCCAACTCCAAGTAATTCCAATTCCTACAAACATCATCTTTCTAAAGAACTGAAGAAAGCATTGCAACGAGTTCAAACCTTAATGTCTGAGGTTGAGAAGATCTCAGCTGCCCCAAAACAGGGGGAGAAATCACCAAAACAGGGGGAGAATTCGCTGAAGCTTCTCTCAATTTATGAAAAGAATAGCTCAGATGATGAAGCTGACAATGTTCCAGAAGATGAAAAGAAAGATCTTGAGGAAAGAAAGAAATTAAAAGGGAAAGAAATTGCTCAAGAGGATGATGAAATTCGGACTTTAAATTCTCAGAAGGAGAATACAATGGACTCAGAAATGAATGAATCTGAATCAGATGCCAAAAGAGTCTATGTGCAAAGAAAGACAGAAATTTATGACAGAGAATTTCTTTCTCAAATGATGTCTGATAAAGACTTTGAAGAACAAGAAAACTTGATGAAGATGTTTGAAGATGAGAGAAAGCTAAGAGATGAAGTGAAGAATAATCAGAGAGAAGTCCTACAAGAATTGATTGGAAACTGTTTAAATGATGAAGAAATTCCAAATGGTGTGCTAGTATCTCTACTCAAGTTGATTAAACAAGAAGAACCAGAGACAGAGGTGAAAGAGAAACTAGACACTGTTATTGATAAAATTTCAAAAACACTGAGTGAAGAAAAGATTGTTCAAGAAAATGAAGTGAAAGATTTGAAATTGAAAGATGATTTGGAACAAGAAATGGAAGTTCAAAAGTTCTTGAGTGAATATGATGGTAAACCAAGATTTTTAGTTGAGAATGGAATTCCCTTTGATTCAGAAAAAATAATGACAAGAAAAGAGATTTTGAGCAACTTCAAGAAAATGAAAGGACAACAGCTGAACATGAAGAAGGGAGCAGCTCAATCTCTAGTTGGTATGAACAAAGGAATATCCAAAAATATGGCTAGTCTATCAAATATGAAAATTAAAGGAAAATCCAAAGTAAAGGAATTCTGCAGAAAGACAACATCTTTGGTCTCAAAACAGAACAATACAAAGAAAAGGAAGATGTTTGTGACTAATCAAGAAAAATCAAAGCAAATGCACTTGAAGATGGATAAACCTTTTATCAAAACTGCAGTAAAAGCCAAAAACCCTTCAGTAAACCATAATATTATGCCAAGCGGAATATTTTGTGACTCCAGGACTGAACATCTGAATGTTATGATGAAAAATGGAGAGATTGTGAAGATCTTCTCTAAAAATGACTTCAGAAAATTCAATCTATGGCAATTGAAGGTGATTGCAGCACTGTATCTCTCTGATTACAAAGAAAGGCAAAGGCCTACAAGTTCTAAGCAATCAGAACTGTTAAGATTCTTGGTTGAGCAAGAAAATTAAACAAGCATCTCTGGCTGAAATGAAGAATTTCAAGATTAGGCTTTGTTTTGTAATGTCTTCGGACAACTTTCTGATTAAGTAATTTTTGTTTATGTTATTTGAATATGTAATTTTGATTTTTTATTTGATGTGTATTTGTGCTGAGTGTAAGTAACCATAGAAATGTTTTGGGTTAGCTGAGGTGTTCCAATCTAGGGGGAGATTGTTGGGTCAAGAAATTGACCTAAGGGGAGATTGTTGAGTCAAATATTTGACCTAAATGAAGTACATGGAAGATTGGAATCTTCTCAACCTCCTCTGAATTTGCTAAGTAATGGATCCGGGCACACCTTAGACATCCGAGCAAGCTTTTATTTGGCCGAGTACGATATTTTGCCTACCGGGCAAGGTTTACTTCAAATAGTCTTCTTAAGTGGTTATCCGAGCAGGGTTTGCAAATTAGTGTGTTTCCGAGTAGGGTTCACTAGTTTATGTAAATTCGGGCAAGGTTCACTTTATCAAGCAAGTCTGTTCCTCAGAGCCAAGTATATTACTCTTCCGAGTAAGGTTTGGTTATCCAAGTCCAAGAAGCCAAGAAATTGGAAGACCGGGCAAGGTATTCATTAATAAGTATGGTCCGAGTATGCTTGATGATCTAAAGGAATATCTCTAAATAATATTGGGCAAGGTTCAGATCAAGCAAGGAACAGTACTCCCGAGTACACTTTGCTAAATAAGTTATTTTATAGCAAAGAGCTGAAATGGATCATTGAAGATCAAGGTTGCTCGTAAGGAGTTGTCGGGCAAAGTCTGGCAAATTCAAGAAGACTGAAGTCTACTCGGTGAGTATTTTACTTAGTGAAATACTCTTTAAGTAAAGTCTACCCGGAAATTGATCCCGAGCACACTTCTATGTTACCAAGTTATGAAGGATGGCCGAGCATACTCGGAAAGACAAGATTGGTGCAAAGCCTACCCGGAAGACTTGTTTTACACTTTGTTTATTTTGAATATGTAATTTGAATATGTATGACTGTATTTAGGGTTTCTAGAAGGAATGACAGCTGTCCAAGGTTGGCAGGCCTATAAATAGAATATTTAGGGCACGCCGCCAAGAGACACGGAGAGAGATAAGCCTTTACACTTTCGAATAAGAATGAATATTTCTAGAAAGTGACGGCTGTCCTAGGATTCCGAGAAAACCCTAAATCGATTATCCTTTTGTATGATTAATATTATATAAATGGAAATCTTTTGAGTGAATCTTGTGTGTGCTTTCTATCTTTGATTATTCATTGCAACCGTATGTTTGTTATTGATTCCGCCTTTAACAAACGGATATCTTTCTAAATATAGCAACCCGTCATTAACTCTCTTGTCAACACGATTAATGTGTGTGAGTTATGACATGATTGATTAAGATCCAGCTGAAATCGAGGGGACCGATAAGAATTGACAGTTCCTAGCCCCGGTGCGGAAGCGTGAATAATAGTCAATACTAATCAACGGTGTGGAGCTCGGATCTAGGGTTAGGATCGAATCTAACTCGTATTCACTCTTGAATGATTTTAGTTGGACGGATGAGGTGTATTGGAAGAGAGCCTGATTTGATTAACAATCAACAACAAAGTAGGATGAACAATTGTAATCAAAACACAAACAAGATAGAAACGGTAGTATGAAATATTAGCCGAATGATTCTCATTAAGATGAAACACTCATACATACATTCATACATACAATCAATTAAGAAATATCTCAGCCGCCACCAGGAGAGCTCATCCTGGAGGCAGAGACTCTCTCAAAGGGATAAAACCCTAAATCTCACACATACACAATACAGTCACTCATACTAGACAAATGAATAAAAACATCTATTTATACTAGCCTAGCATGACTTGGTCTTCAAGCCATCCACCCTTGGTTGAGACCAAATAATACATTTTTTACCCAAAGATTAATTCGATGCGTCGGTCTAAAATATAAGTCCCAACATCCTCGGCTAATAATTCCCTAGATACTCGAGCAGCACTTCTACGCCGCTTAGTCCTTTCAACACTCGCCTTGATCGCCACTTCACTTCGGCACGAAAATCGAGACACCCAATCTTCTCGGCACGCACTTCGAGGTGATCGTCGGGTTGTAAAAACGACAACACCTTCTTGCTCAGAACGTCGTCGTGGAGTGGTAAGAATATCGAGGTATGGCACGTTTATCGAGGAATCGGGGCACGGTTTTCGAGGTGGATCGTTGGCACGAATTTCGAGGCTTAGAGAGAGAGTTGTAAACTGATTTTGGTGTGGTTTATGAAGACCCCGGACTTGCTATGTATAGCCAAAATTTTGGATCCTATCGCGATACGCGATAGGCTTCTTGTCACCCATAGCGTAGCGCGATGTAGCTTCGCACAGTCACAACGTAGGTCTGCCTCGTGTTGCTACGTTGCAGACGGGTGTGCCACGTGTTAACACATGGCGGACGATGTGCCACGTGTTGCCACGTGTCGGGAAACATGGCGAGAGGTGAGCCACGTGTGGACGCGTGGCAGTTTTGTGCCAGAGGTGTCGGGACACGTCATCGCGATACGCGAAGACTTAGGTTCAACCAGCGATTGCGTATCCCTGTTGACCCTTCCAGAAGGTTTGACCAAGCCCCTTCACGATACGCGATGGCTTGTCCTTTGTCCCCATCGCGTAGTGCGATAGGACAGAAAATTGAATTTTCATTTTTAACCTTGGAGTTTGGATTTGGCAGAATTAGTCCATTAACTTTGGAAAGTTGACATTTTTGGCCCGAAATTTCCGTGATGTTACATCCTCCCCACCTTGAAATAAATCTCGTCCTCGAGATTGCTTCACGAGAATAAGTGGGGGTACTTCTTTCTCATTTCAGACTCGAGTTCCCAAGTATACTCGTGTCCTCGTCGGGAATCCCATTTTCTTTCACTATCTTCAATGTTTGTCTTTTGAGTTTCTTTAATTTTGAATCTTAAATTTGGATTGGGCGTTCAACAAATTTTAAGTTTTCGTTGATCTCAACATCTTTTAGCGGCATCGAGAGAGATTCATCGGCTAAACATTTACGCGGATTCGAGACATGGAATACATCGTGTATCCCTTGCATTTCCTCGGGTAGTCGCAATCGATATGCGACGGTACCAACTCGTTCAAGTACCTCGAAGGGTCCAACGAATCGAGGACTTAACTTTCCTTTCTTTCCGAAGCGAACTACGCATTTCCATGGCGAGACTTTCAAAAGAACTTTATCACCGACATTGAATTCTAACGGCTTACGACGGACATCGGCGTAACTCTTTTGGCGATCACGTGCCGTCTTAAGTCATTCGCGGATTAGGATAACTTTTTCGGTGGTTTCTTGGACTACCTCGGGTCCAGATAATTGATTATCTCCAGTTTCAGACCAACATACGGGTGTTCTACACTTTCGACCATACAACGCCTCGAACAGTGTGGCTTGAATACTTGCATGATAACTATTGTTATATGAAAATTCCATTAGGGATAAGTGGTCATCCCAACATCCACCTAAGTCTATCACGCAAGGTCAGAGCATGTCTTCCAACGTTTGAATTGTTCTTTCGCTTTGCCCATCGGTTTGCGGATGATAGGCAGTGCTGAGGTTTAACTTCGTACCTAGCGCTTGTTGGAAGCTTTTCCAGAAATGAGACGTGAAACGACTGTCTCGATCAGAAATAATGGACAACGGTACCCCATGTAGGACCACAATATTTTTAACTTAGATACGAGCTAATTTGTCCATTGAGTAAGACTCATTGATGGGTATGAAGTGTGCAGACTTTGTAAATCGATCCACAATTACCCATATTGCATTATGTTGTCGAGTCGTTTTAGGGAGTTTGGTAATGAAATCCATGGTAATCAACTCCCACTTCCATACGGGAAGGTCGGGTTGCTGAAGCAAACCCGAAGGCTTTTGGTGCTCATCCTTGACTTTTAAACACGTCAAACATTTCGCCACATGCGAAGCGACATCTCTCTTCATTCCATTCCACCAATAGTTCTCCTTAAGGTTATGATACATGTTATCTCTCCCGGGATGCATCGTATATTTAGACTTATGGGCTTCGTTTAATATCTTCTCACGCAATCCTCCAACAATTGGTACCCAAATTCGGTTTCCCATTCTAAGAATGCCATCATCACATTTGACTAACGAGTCAATGGTGCCATTATGTTTATCATCAGAGATTTGATTCTCGTTGATCGCTTGAATGTGAGCGGACTTGATTTGGTCAACAAGATCGATTTGAAGTTCTAGCCTTAATGCTCAGACTCTTTTCGGCTTTTCGTGCTCTTTACGACTTAAGGCGTCAGCCACAACGTTGGCCTTACCTTCATGATAAACTATTTCGCAGTCATAGTCGTTGAGAGTCTCCATCCAGCGTCGTTGGCGCATGTTGAGCTCCTTTTGATCAAAGATGTGCTTTAAGCTCTTATGATCAGTGTACACGGTAAATCTTACTCCATAGAGATAGTGCCTCCATATCTTAAGTGCGAATATTATGGCGCATAAATCTAGATCGTGAGTCGTATAATTCTTCTCGTGCACCTTGAGTTGACGAGAGGCGTAAGCGATTACTTTCTTTCGTTGCATCAATACGCATCCCAAGCCAGAATGGGACGCATCGCAAAAGACGACGAAGTCTTCAATACCTTATGGAATGGCCAGTATGGGAGCTTGGGTAAGCCTTTGTTTGAGTATATCGTCTTTCGAGTCAATGAGGTTAGGGGAACAACGATTCGTGAAAAGTTCTCAATGAACCTTCGATAATAGCCGGCCAATCCCAAGAAGCTTCGGATCTCGGTTGGCGACTTTGAGATCTCCCACTTCGAGATAGCTTCAATCTTAGCGGGGTCTACTTGAATTCCGTTAATGCTGATGATGTGACCAAGAAATTGCACCTCGTGCAACCAGAACTCACATTTCGAGAACTTGGCGTACAATTTCTCGGTTCTAGGAATTTCAAGTAACGTTCGAAGGTGATTTTCATGATCGGCCTTAGTCTTAGAGTAAACTAATATGTCGTCGATGAATACGATCACAAATTTATCTAAATAAGGCTTACAAATGCGGTTCATCATATCCATGAACGCAGCCGGTGCATTAGTAAGTCCAAACGGCATAACGGTGAACTCATAATGGCCGTACCTTGTTCGAAACGCGGTCTTTGGAATGTCTTCGGTTTGAACCTTAAGTTGGTGATAGCCGGAGCGGAGATCGATCTTGGAAAAGAAGCTAGCACCTTAGAGTTGATCAAACAAATCGTCAATTCGGGGGAGTGGGTATCGGTTTTTTATCGTACCTTTGTTGAGGGCTCGGTAGTTTATGCACATTCGCATGGATCCATCCTTCTTCTTGACAAAAAGTATCGGCGCTCCCCATGGTGATGAACTTGGTCGTATAAATCCTTTCTCGAGAAGCTCGTCAAGTTGTTTCTTCAGTTCTTTCATTTCGGTTGGTGCGAGGCGATATGGAGCTTTGGAGATCAGAGCACTGTCGGGAATGAGATCGATTCTAAATTCTACTTCACGATCGGGAGGAATGCCGGGGAGTTCGTCGGGAAAGACATCGGCATAATCGGAAACAACGGGAACGTCTTTGATTTCTTTGGGTTTAGATTCTTCGGTGACTTAGGCCATGAATGCTAAGCATCCTTGATTTAAACATTTGTTAGCCTTTATCATGGAGATTAGGATAACTTGGCCCACTTCCTTATCCCCTTCGATTCGTATCGTACGTTTGTCAGGGGCTCGAAGTTCAACAGTCTTGCTATTGCAAAGGATACGGGCATGGTTGTCGGATAACCAATCCATACCCAACACAACATCAAAACCAGCAAGAGTCATAGGTAGCAATTGAACAGGTAAAACGTAACCGGCTAATAAGATTTTTCCGTTTTCTAAAGCTTCGGAGATTTTAACAATTTCACCACTAGCGGTCTCGACGCTTAGAGTTTTATTATGTTTGATTAAGGGTTCGTTTAATAGACTACAAAACTTATAATCTATAAAACTTAAATTGGCTCCTGAATCAAACAAGACTCTAGCATAGGTATTGTTAACAAGAAACGTACCGGTAATGGTTTCCGGTGTGTCGGCCGCTTTCTTCGTATCAAGGACGAACACTCTTGCATTGCCCTTCTTGGGCTCACTCTTCTGACCGCTACCACCTGCACCACCAACCGCGGGTTTATGCTTGGGGCATTCAAAGCTAAAATGTCCCGTCTCCTTACATTTGTAGCAAGTCATCTTCTTCTTCCTGCAATCGGCCGTGGCGTGACCGAATTTGTGACATGACTCACAAGGACGGGGAGTTAGATGGCATCGACCCCTATGGTATTTCTTGCAAATTTTGCATTGTGGGATGCTGGAGCTGAAGCCAGACCTTCGTTGGTCGACTCCCTTACCCTTGAAACGGGCATTTCCTTCTTTCTTCGTATCTTGCGTCGACACGACCCTCTTATCTTCTTCTTTGTTGTGTATCATTCCGCCCATTAATTATCCGGCCAATTCCATCGCGGAGTCGGCGGTTTGAGGCAAGTGCGACCTCACCATGTCACGAATTTCCCGCGGTAGCCCCCATATATAGCGTGTAACTTTGCTGGATTCCGCGGTAACCAGCTGGGGCACCAAATGACAGTATTCGTGAAATTTTGTATTATACTCACGAAGGTTTGTTCCGACGACCTTGTGGGATAGGAACTTGGTTTGGATTTGGTCCGTTTCATGCATCGGATAGAATTTTGACATTAATAGTTCCTTAAACTCGCTCCATGACAACCCATACATTACTTCCCTTCCTTTACTCATGATTAGTGTGTTCCACCACTCTAGCACTTCGCCTTTGAACATCAGGGCGAAGTATTGAATCTTTTCCTCTTCCGAACACTTGCTCGTGATTACAATCGTCTCCATTTCTTCAAGCCACCTTACAGTCGCGATGGCTCCCTTATCGCCGTGGAATTTTTTCGGCCCATAGTACTTGAAGTATTTGAACGTACATCCACCAATCTTAAGCTTTTTGAATTCTTGGCGAATGCCTCCATCAGCGTTTGATTCATGTACACTCTCATCTACGTGCGAGGGTCTACAGCAGGGTTTGGAAAAAGATTTTCGGGACGGATTTACAGAGTGAGAATGTTTTGTTTGTCGAGATTGGGACCTAGCCATTGATTCTTCCCTAACGGCATCTTTTATTATCTTTTGAATTCGATCCATAAACTTTTCGGGAATTGGATCTTCTTGTTCATTTTCAGGTCCTTTTCCTTTTTCTTTTTGTTTTTTCGGATTCCTTTCGGGAAACCTCAACGTTATTACTTTGTTGAGACATTTATCTTTTTCTTTCTATTCTTTTATATCTGAAATTTATCAAATTTCTTTATTAAACACACATTTATTCAACATTTGTATATACCATACACGGTATATACAAGGATTATTACAACACACGCTTATATATATATACATTCATATCCGATGTATATATATTTTCTTATCCATACAACACATTACAAACAAACTACATTACACACATATATTTGAGAACGCACACGTTTCTTCACACCGTTACCATCATCATATCAGTCCTTCAGAAACTTCTTAACAACCCTTGTCAGTTTGTTGCATTTGTGAAGAAGATTCTCTCCTATCTTCTTCTTCTTTTTCCCTTCTTCAGGCACCTTCTTTCTCCAGTCATCGGTCTCGTGCAATGCGCAGTCAAGGTGTTCCTCGTATGACTGCGGAATGACGTCAGGGTATCCATATTGTGGTGGTGGGTCACGGTAACCCAGCATCACCATCTCGAAATGGTTTCTTGGTTCAGGATACGGGACGTAAGTCTGATCAGCTGCAAGGTAGAGGTATGTCTTGGCGGCTTGATTTTGCTCGCGAATCTCATCAGCTTGTTCTTTAATTGAAGGGACCCTTCCTTGAAATGGCGGGAAGCTTGATGAAGCTTGGTTCCTTAGCTGCTCAAGATACTATACATACGGATCGACAGAACCGTAACTTGGGTTGTTGGAAGTAAGTGATCCATCAATGGATGTTGATATCTCCTTCGAGTCGTCGGGATGCTCTTTTTCCGGTTCGGTTTCTTCCATAGGATCCTCTTCTTTGGGATCCTCCTCTTCTTCCTCCATAGGCTCTTCCTCCTCTTCCATATACTGAGTGGCTTCGTTGATTATCGCGGGCATCCTGAAACTCTCGTAAGGCATTGTCACCCTCATTCTAGGTTTGTGGGATGATCCTTCGCCATTGTTGGGTTATGAGTTGACTTCATGAGCGGTAGAGCTTCCAGTATGCCACCTTCGCTGGTCGGAGTGGCACTACATCCAATCGGAGGATGGGGATTTTGGTTCTTCCTTTATGGGTCGGTTTGAATGGAAGGTATAGGATGGGTGTGCATTTAGAAAATATCCGGTTGGGTAGTATTGTGGTACTTGCGGTGGTTGGTAGGTGGGAATTTCCGAGGGGCGGTATGCTGGTATTTCCGTGGGTTGATACATAGGCATAGTCGGTGGATGATAGCTCGAGTGTCTTGGTGGTTCGATTCTTTGTGGTGGTGGACTATTGGGTAATTTAATTGGGCATTGCTCAGTCCCGGGGAAGTATATTGGTTTAGGATGTTCAATGTATTGGTCTCGGTTAAGAAGGCCTCAAAGTAATCTTCATCCATGACGTCTTCTGGGAACTTGTAGTATTTTCTTGCTCTTCTTGCTGCACGATCATAATACTCCATTAATTTCTCATAAGACATCTTAGGGTGGTTTAGAATGTAGAGAGGGAAAGAGAAGGTTACCAACCAATCTTACCCTATTCAAATAAACAAATAAATTATTTTTCTATGCTTAGATCGAAGCTTGGGTATTGTTTTATGATACCCAATTCGCTAAGATCGATGGCTCTGATACCAACCTATCACACCCTGTAGGTTCCTGAACGCGGATCGTACACGGGAAATCTCTAACAACGCAGGTGCGGAATCCCTGCGTATATAGGTACGAGTGTAGATATTGTAGAGATTGAATACACGAACAATGAACACGAGCTATAAGGTAAACACGTTATATTGAATAACTAAACACGTGACAGTAAGTCACTGTTACAGAGAACAAAACGAAACAAAGCGTAACCAAAAACCCTAATTCACGTCCTCTTCTGTTTCGGCTGAAACAGTGTATTTAAACACGACAACTTCGCCACTGGCGAAGTTGTCAGTAACCTCGCTAAATCAGCAAGTTCGCCATAGCGAACTTGCTGATAACTTCGCTAGTTTACAAAACAAAACATAAACAAACCATTAACTATATTACAGACTCGATAACAAATACTAGACTATGAACTACTGACAAACATGTACCAACAGACTCCCCCTTGGCAGTAGCTTCATATCTTGATCTCTGAGTCTTGTAATCTTGCACTTTCACGCGTGCGCCCCTTCTCTCACACAAACCGATACTACCCGTTGATATTTCCTAGCTTGATCCTTCCAAGCAGGAATGTAGAAGATCTTCTTCTCGTTGAGTACTTTCAGATCAGCTTTCGATAAGATGCATCGGATCACAAACCCTCAGCACTTTCTTGTTCGTCTTCGTCTTCCAGCACGGCTTCAGCAGTCTGGCAGTCTACATACCACCATTTCAGACTCTTCAATACATCTTGATCAAACACATATCAATCACGTCGAGTTCCTTTCAATAATATCATTTGGCAGCACATCTTAATCAAACAGCACATCGTCTATCTCTTTCAGTGGATCTATCACATCATCAACACTCTCAACATTTTCAAACACATCCACATCATCACCAACAGCAACCACATCATCACGAGCCGCAGACTCCCCCTCAGCTGTGGAAGCCCCAAGAGCTATAGTAGTTCTTGGCAACTCACCACCTGCACCTTCCGGTGCATTGGGATCATCGTCTTGATCATTTCTTCTTTTAGTCCTCAGTTTTTCTTCTTTTAGTCCTCAGTTCATCGCCTCTATAGCTTATCTCCCCCTGAGATGCCAAGAACTCCTTCAAGGTATCTATTACGTTCCTATGCTCAACCTCAACCAAGAGTAATCAGTAAAAAAAAACATAAAACTATCTAAAAAAAATTTAAAGTATAAGGGATCAAATTTCAGTCTAGTTAAGGACTAGCACGTTTTAGAAAAGATCCTAACAGGAATCATACTAACTATGTGACTGTCACATAGATCCGTGTTTAGCTGTATTATGACATAAAGAGACAGGTTGTAAGCATGTAAATAACTTAAATGGTTTTCATCGTTTCTGTGATACGGATTAAGGTTCAGTTAAGCTCAAAAATTTAAGTTGGCAACAACTCAGAGGTAATGATATCTTCTATCTATTCTCAAAGCGTATTTGGCTATACCCAAGTCACCCCGAATTGACTTCGACCCATAGTGTCTGATTATCCTGTAGATACACATTGTCTGCTTCCCGGTCTCTTCTTACTCCAGACTTGAGAAGTCTTGATTGTTACTATTTCTCATAAGTACAAATATTTTTTTTTTTTTTTTTTTTTTTTTTTTTTTTTTTTTTTTTTTTTTTTTAAACAAACATTCGTATTGACTTCGGAGTATTAAACCACTGCAAGTCCCGAATCTGGATCACTGCAGTGTCTTGAAATGCTTTCTTCACGGGAATTAGAACACTCACGGGCTCGTGTATGACTGGGTAGTTGCTTTTCTGCCTATCCTTCGAAAAGATGTGTATGAAGACATGCAAAACTCTTAAGGAGTTTCCACATTAAATTCGAGTAAATTTAGGTTAGTATCACATACACTTTTACGCACCATTAAAATTACCATGACATACAATGACTGTTCTAAAGCCTTTTAAGCTTAATAACTTCACTAGTTAGGCACACATAGTCAGTATACATATCATTTTCCAAGGATGGATCAATTTTCTTTTAAACACAACAAAGAACTTCTTACGAAGTAATAGACTTGAAAAGTAATTTCATTTCCCAGAATAAAGTATTGAATTCAATTGCCCCAATCATGTCAAAGTCATCAGGTAAACGGCTATCCTGAAGATCCATTGGATCAGCTGGACCGACCACATGCAAGTATGTGTCCTTCTTACTAAGAATGACCGACTAATTTTCAGCAACTGAAAGAAAAACATGTCAACACTGCCCCAGTTACTTTCAGTCTTCCGGTTAATGGCTATCCTCATTTCCTAAGTCGAAAACAAGGACCAAAACATATCCGAGGAGATGTCCATCAAACCGAGGTAACCGACTAATTTTAAGCAATAAAGACTCATTTTTTTTTTTTTTTTTTTTTTTTTTTTTTTTTTTTTTTTTTTTTTAAATCAAAAACAAAGACATGGTTACTCGGGATTGATCATCCCATTTAGTTCAATTAGGTTTTGAAATCTGGATTTATCAAACGCTTTTGTAAACAAGTCAGCAAAATTTTCAAGTGTATCAACTTTTTCGATCTTGATCAGTTTCTTCTCAGCACAATCCCGTATGAAGTGATGACGAATGTCAATATGCTTAGTTTTACTGTGCTTCACGGGATTGTTAATTACTGAGATGGCGGCAGTGTTATCAATTAAAATAGGAGTGAGTAAGAAATTCAGACCATAGTCGCGCAATTGTTGCTGAATCCATAAAACCTGAGAGCAGCAGTTGGATGCTGCCATGTATTCAGCTTCGCAAGTTGAAATTGCGACTGATGTCTGTTTCTTGCACTGCCAGGAAACTAATCTTCCTCCAAGAAACTGACAGCCTCCTGTTGTTGACTTCCGACTCTGATTACAACCTCCATAATCAGAATCAGTATATGCCACCAGTTCAACGTCTCCTCCCTTTGGGTACCACAATCCTAGTTTCGGCTTGCCCTTGAGATACCGCAAAATCCTCTTCACACCTTTCATGTGAGATTCCTTTGGGTTTGCCTGAAAGCGAGCACAAAGACAAACAGAAAACATTATATCAGGCCTAGAAGCAGTTAAATACATTAAAGAACCTATTATCGCCCGATACAGAGTAGGGTCCACATCTGCGTCACCATCTGATTCAGCTCCCAATTTGTGATTGACGCAGATTGGAGTGTCATATGGAGAACTGTCCTCCATCTTGAATCTTTTCAGCACATCATGAACATACTTTGTTTGATGAATGAACATTCCATCTTTCTTCTGATCAACCTGCAATCCTAGAAAGAAAGTTAGTTCACCCATAGCACTCATCTCGAATCGTTTCTTCATGACAGCCTCAAAATCTTGACACATGGATATTCTTGATGCAGCAAAAATGATGTCATCCACGTAGACTTGAACCAGTAAGAAGTCACATCCTTCTCTCTTCACAAACAGCGTACTGTCGATCAAACCCCTTTCAAAACCATTTTCCAGCAAGTAGTCCGATAACGTTGAATACCAGGCACGAGGTGCCTGATGTAAACCATATAACGCCTTGCTCAACCTGTATACATGATCAGGAAAGTCTGGGTCAGGAAAACCCGGTGGTTGCTCAACATACACAACCTCGTCAACTTTCCCGTTAAGAAACGCACTCTTTACATCCAACTGAAACACCTTCATCTTTTTGAAAGCAGCAAACGCCAAAAACAATCGAATCGCTTCTAACCGGGCAACAGGAGCGAAAACCTCATTGTAGTCAATACCCTCTTGCTGATTAAAACCTTTAACAACCAGCCTCGCCTTATTTCTCACAATAATCCCCTTTTCATCTCTCTTGCACTTGAACACCCATTTCGTGCCTATAGCGTGCACATTCTTTGGTTTTTCGACCAAAGTCCAAACTTCCATTTTCCCGAACTGAGCCAACTCTTCTTGCATAGCTTCGACCCACGAGCTGTCCTTCAAAGCCATTTGATAATTTTTCGGTTCAATTTGGCTTATAAAGCAGGAGTACAAACATTCATTCATTATACCTGTTTCTTTTATGCTTGAATAAACACAGGTGTGCTCATTCAGGCTACTTCTGGTTTGTACACCCGAGGACACATCACCTATAACATTCTCCAAAGGGTGATCTTTGTGAATTCTCGTGGTCGGAACAGCACCGACATGTAAATTGTCTTCCAAGTTTGAAGAGATCTCATCTATGGTAGTTTCAGGCTGAGAGTGAAAAGGATTAATAAACTCATCTTCAGTTGAGGCCGCAGGGGTATCGATAGGGTTTGATGTGGAAGGCTGAGATTTTTCTGTCATCTGATGTTGCACTAGCTCCTCTTCCTCATCAAATATCATCTTCGTCACAACTCTTTCGTCTTCTTCAGCAATTTCCAAATTAGGTACGTTAAACGACTTAAACAGTTTAACATAGTCAAAAAGCTCAGCAGGTCCATTGCTTGGTTTTGGCGGTTGATAACTAGTAATGTCGGTGTTACAAACCACCTCCACCTTGCAAGTTGTCGTATTGAAGACCCGTCTGTTGGGAGTCCCAACAACATAACCGACTAGAATTCCCTCATCGGCTACTTCACCAAATTTCGAGTTAGTCTTCAAAATCGAACAAGGAGACCCAAAAGGTTCAAGACCACACAAGTTGGGCTTCCTTCCGTGCATAAGCTCGTAACAAGTTTTTCCAAGTCTCTTAACGGTTAACACCCGATTCAGAACATAGCAGGCTGTAGCAACTGCTTCAGCCCAGAACATCACAGGAAGCTTTGAGTCGGCCAGCATAGTTCTGGCTCCTTCAATCAACGTTCGGTTCTTCCTTTCAGCTACTCCGTTCTGTTGTGGAGTATACGGAGCGCTATATTGATGCTCAATACCCTTCTGAAGACAAAAGATTTCCATCTCAAAGTTCTTGAACTCTGTCCCATTGTCGCTTCTGATGAATTTAACTGATTTACTCATGACGTTCTCGACTTTTGTAATTAGATTCTTCACCATCTGAGTCGTCTCGTCTTTCGTTTTCAGAAAATATACCCACGAGTATCGTGAGTAATCATCAGTTATCACCAAGCAGTAAGAAGTACCGCCTAGACTTTGTACATTCACCGGACCGAAGAGATCCATATGAAGTAGTTCTAGAGTACCAGCAATTGAGTTGATCGTCTTGGTGAGATGGCTTTTCTTGTGTTGTTTTCCCTTCTTGCACGCTATGCATTTATCTTCAAAGTTAAAACTCTTTAAGGGAACACCCATCACAAGCCCATTTTTGACAATGAAGTTCATCTTACGAAGATGAATATGTCCCATTCTCCTGTGCCATAACTCTGATTCTGATTCGCTTGCCTTTGTCATTAAACAGGATTCTCTGGTGGCCATTTCAGTAGACCTCATATCCATCACGTATGTATTCGTTTCACGTGGAGCTTTCATTAATATCCATTCTTCTGGTACATGAAAACCAGGCTTCAATACAATTGCTTCATTCTTAGTGAAATGGACAGTATATTCTTTATCACAGATCTGCGACACACTCAGCAGATTGTGCTTTAATTCCTCCACAAAATTTACATTTTCAAGTGTCATTCTCCCATTCGACACTGTTCCTCTCCCAGTTATTCTTCCTCCGCTTTCACCAGCAAAACTAACTCTAGCTCCCTGAACAGGTTTTAAATCTTGCAACAAGTGTTTGTTGCCAGTCATGTGCCGGGAACAGCCGCTATCTACAATCCAAAGATTGTTGGCAGCCCTGTTCAACTGTTCCTGCACAATAAAACAATGAGTTAGAATCTTGGGACCCAAGACCAGTTGGTCTTGGATCGATACATCCCGTACCCTGGCTTTCTTAAGTTAGCGTCAGGATAATTTCTGTACGTCCTGTTAGGGAATCTCCCTGCAGATTGAGTGTAATGCCTTCCAAACCTTTGAGAATAGAAAGTGTTATTTCTTGTGGTTTGGTTGTAAAAATGAGGTTGGTTTTTATGAAAACTTGAATTCGTTACATTTTGGCAATTTTTAAAGTTTTCATTTTTAGCTGGAATAAAATGACGCTTATTCTCATTTTTATTTGGCTTCACATCTCTAAATCTCGGTTTCAAAGGACAATCTGCAACAAGATGTCCTAACCTGTTACATCTAAAGCAACATCTACTCTCCATTTTCTTGTCAAATGTTGGTTTGGATGTAGAGGTAGTATTACCAGCCGTTCGTCTCACATAAGGTGGGACGTACGGATTGAGTGGAGAACTCTTTTTAGAAACTTTATCATTATCTCCACTGGTGGGTAATTCTACCTTTTCTTTTGTCTGACCAGATTCGGACAACATATCCGAATCTGATGAGACTGGACTTGATACAGAAATATTCACACTAGAAACAGGCGAACTTGTTTCGCCACAGCTAACACTTGGTTTGACACTAGTAATTCTAATTGGGGTTGACTGAGCAATCTCAAAATCAACAGATTTCTGAACACTTGGATTATAAGTGTAATTATGGTTAAAGGGTGGTGGAACCTCATGGTATCCGATTCCTGCCCTCTTTGCAGAGGTACTTGGATCACTCACAAGGTGATCAAGGATAGCCGAGGAGTTTCTGAACTGCTCAAGTTTGCGGTTCAGTTCCACCACCTTTACCTGGTGGTCAGCAATCTGTTTATCTCTATCAGCAATCAATTTTGTCTTTTCTTCCAAAACCTCATAACTAAGATCAATAATTTCTATTTTCTCAGCAAGTTTAGTTTTAAGACTTTTAATGTCTTTTTCACAAGCCTTTATCTTAACTTTATAACTGTTTTCTCTTGCTTTAATGAAATGGTGATCTTCTTTAACAGTTTTAAACTCAGCATCTAATTTGACATACTGATCAGTTATATTGGTTAGTTGCTCAGTCAAATTTTCACAATTAGCACAAATAATTTTGGGACATACCTTGGATCTACCATCCTGATCGTTCGCCATGAAAGCAGTTTCTTCTTCATTTGCTTTCTTCTCTCCATCAACCTTCTCAACTTCTACAGCTTCAGTCTCAGCCATGTGTGCTTGTTCACCCAAACCACTTGAGTGTTGGTTCCAGTTGTATTCTCCTGCCTCTCTAGTTAACATGGCATTGATCTCGCGGTTAATTCCAGAGTGTTGGTTAGGCCTAACTTGTCCCCGTTCAACTCTCTCATTCCTACATTCCCTAGCAAAGTGCCCGAACTGTTGACAATTGTAGCACCTTACTTTTGATTTGTCAAATCCAGGCCTACCACCAACAAACTTTCTTCCTGTTTTGTTCATAAAACGTTTTACCCGTCTCACGATCATTGCCATTTGCCATTGCAAATCCATTTCTTCCAAATCGTCAGCATCAATCTGGTCATAATCCTCATCAAGAACGGCAGGGTCCACAATCTTCCCCTGGATATAATTCTCGTATGAAGCAATAAATGAAGCGTAGACTGCAAACTGCTCTTCAGCAGATTTTACACTCATAGGCATCTTGGTGTAATTATTGCTTGTGGGACCAGCTGAATAACCACTTGTAGAGGATTGAGGCTTTGAAGCACTAGATCCTCCAGCAACAAAACATACGTCCCCATTTGAGTTCACAGAAACATTTCCTTCATGTGCAGAGTCAGAACCTGACTCCCCCTTCGAATAAAATGCAGCAGATTCAGGCCTTGAACTTGAGCCTGAGTTAACTTTAGCACCATACATACCAGGGTCTTGTATCTGGTCTGTGGGTGTCTCCTTTCGAACCATATTTAGCTCATACGTTCTGAGCTTGTTCACTGCAGTTTCTAAGTCACAGTTAGGAAAGTCTTTGTCTTCCCTCATTAACACGGTATACATTTCCCACTTCGGTGGGAGAGCATCTAGAAGCTTTTCAACGATCTCCTCCTCTCGATAGGCAATTGAATAGTTGCTAAGCTCTGTCATTAAGTGATAGTATCGGGTGATAATATCATCTAAGGATTCATTCTTCAAATATTTGAAGACGGAGAATTGGGTTTTTAAAAGTTTAATTTTTGAGGCACGTATACCCACGTTCCCCTCGAATCTGTTTTCCAGAGCATCCCAGAGCTCTCTTGCAGAAGTGTACTTTCGGAATGTATGAAGAACTTCTTGAGGTAGTGCCATAGTAATAGCAGCATGGGCCTTACTCTCAGCCTCATACATTTTCTTCTCCTCGTCATCCATCTTACTGTACTTCTTCACCACATCACGTCCTTCGTATTGCATGGTTGGAGGTACATATCCATCCTGCATGCACACCCACATCTTGGCGTCCTGATATTTGATATACTGGATGAACCTGTCCTTCCATGCCACGAAGTCCGTTCCCTTCATCAACCTCGGGGCCTTAGTGGCTGACCCCGCCTCTACCTCCATCTTGACTAAATCTGAGATGTTAATCGCGGACATCCTTGCGAAAACCTGAAAAACCTGAAAAACACAAAAAAAATATTAAAACAGCTCAGATGGCGAAGTTAAGAATAACTTCGCTGGAAGTTAACTTCGCTGAACAAGAACTTCGCTGGATCTTAAATTCGCTTGACTTGGCGAAGTTAAGAATAACTTCGCTTAGAATGAGCGAACTTAGGATGTAAGCGAAGTTGGGTGGTAAGCGAAGTTACGGATAACTTCGCTTTGGCGAACTTATGAGGTAAGCGAAGTTGTGGTTAACTTCGCTAATCCTTATATCTTCGTCGAAACCCTAATCTCCAGTGACGGCAACTTCGCCTGAATTCAGCAACTTCGCCCGATGAACGCGAAGAACAGTTCAGATCTGAAACTCGGATTTTAACGAGAATTTTGAAGGTTTAAAGGCTTAAACACACTGGTAGGTAGCTAGAATGAATAAACACACCAAAAACTCGTCCCGGTAACACCCGAAATTAAACGAAATCTACACCCGCGTGAAATCCCGAACCTCACAATCGAGCCGATGGCTCTGATACCAATTGTAGGTTCCTGAACGCGGATCGTACACGGGAAATCTCTAACAACGCAGGTGCGGAATCCCTGCGTATATAGGTACGAGTGTAGATATTGTAGAGATTGAATACACGAACAATGAACACGAGCTATAAGGTAAACACGTTATATTGAATAACTAAACACGTGACAGTAAGTCACTGTTACAGAGAACAAAACGAAACAAAGCGTAACCAAAAACCCTAATTCACGTCCTCTTCTGTTTCGGCTGAAACAGTGTATTTAAACACGACAACTTCGCCACTGGCGAAGTTGTCAGTAACCTCGCTAAATCAGCAAGTTCGCCATAGCGAACTTGCTGATAACTTCGCTAGTTTACAAAACAAAACATAAACAAACCATTAACTATATTACAGACTCGATAACAAATACTAGACTATGAACTACTGACAAACATGTACCAACACACCCCCATCTTAGGCCTAGGCGTGTGACTCGATAGTTGGTACCACATTTGTAAATAAATCAGAGTTGCGATTGTTAGCGGAAGACCTTAAAATATAAGGGTTAAAATTGTAAAATATTTACATTACAAAAGTCGAGACAAAAGTTCTCGATTGGATTTACTTGTTTATAAGTTTCACAAAAACATCATATTTTATATTTAAACAAAATTATCCATGCCATCGGATTCTTGAGCCTTCATCCTTTTGCTCTAATCTTGGTTACCTGCAAAATGTTATAAAAATATGTCAGCAACGAATGCTGGTGAATATGCTGGCGGGAAAATATTTTCTTTTACTTTGTACCCCTCGAGGGTTACGCGTGCCTCGGCCCATCTTGGCTTAGGAATAACAATGTTAAAACAATATCATTATAAACTCGAGTCTCTACCTAGGTCACCTCAGCAAGACACCGCAGCGTCCCGGCGTACTTAGGTACCATAAATATACACAAGGTCATTCTCACTCGAACATACTTTGGTTCGGCCCATCGTGGCTGGAGGTCGTGACCAGGCGTGTTGCTATGTGCCCACCGCATTTTACCACATATGTTAGGATCCAGACAAACGTATACTACAGCCTGAGTGCTAGGCTTTTACTCTTATTCATAATGTTTTTAGAGACACTTAGTCTCAAGTAAAGTTTTACACATAACACGTTTATTTATTTGAAAACAAGTTTGTAAAAGTGGGGCGTATTCACCTTTGATCGGGATCGGTTTCCAACACCGTCCTTGCGTATTCTTTCTTGCTATCTCGCACCTATAGTACGAGTATAACATTTATTAGTCGGATATACAATCCGGCTTAAGACCTTTAGTCTTATTACCTCGATGAACCTTTAGTTCATTTCTTTTACTTTAAAACCTTTAGTTTTAAAAGCAATATTTATAAACCTTTAGTTTATTATAAATCCCAACGTTTCTTAATTTCTAAGAAACGTATTCTTTTTCTTTTATCATATAAGAATATCATTATTACTTATATAATATTCATAACAAAGAATTATATAATTCACACGTATATATATATACACTTCCATATTTCTTTATTTTCTTTTCTTTGTTATATAATTTCTTTCCATAAACATCGAGTATAATTCCGACTTAGGGCATTAAGCCTTTATAATATTTTATTATTATTTTAGTCGAGTAGTAAGCCTTACCTTTCCTCGGCTAATAATTCCCTAGATACTCGAGCAGCACTTCTACGCCGCTTAGTCCTTTCAACACTCGCCTTGATCGCCACTTCACTTCGGCACGCAAATCGAGACACCCAATCTTCTCGGCACGCACTTCTAGGTGATCATCGGGTTGTAAAAACGACACCACCTTCTTGCTTTGAACGTCGTCGTGGAGTGGTATGATTATCGAGGTATGGCACGTTTATCGAGGAATCCGGGCACGATTTTCGAGGTGGATTGTTGGCACGAATTTCGAGACTTAGGGAGATGCTTAGAGAGAGAGTTGTAAACTGATTTTGGTGTGGTTTATGAAGACCCCGGACTTGCTATTTATAGGCAAAATTTTGGATCCTATCGCGATACGCGATAGGCTTCTTGTCACCCATCGCGTAGCACGATGTAGCTTCGCACAGTCACAACGTAGGTCTGCCACGTGTTGCTACGTGGCAGACGGTGTGCCACGTGTTAACACGTGGCGGACGATGTGCCACGTGTTGCCACGTGTCGGGACACATGGCGAGAGGTGTGCCACGTGTGGACACGTGGCAGTCTTGTGCCAGAGGTGTCGGGACACGTCATCGCGATACGCGATGACGTAGGTTCAACCAGCGATCGCGTATCGCTGTTAACCCTTCTAGAAGGTTTGACCAACTTCGCGATACGCGATGGCTTTTCCTTTGTCCCCATCGCATAGCGCGATAGGACAGAAAATATATTTTTCATTTTTAACCTTTGAGTTTGGATTTGGCAGAATTAGTCCTTTAACTTTGGAAAGTTGACATTTTTGGCCCAAGATGTTACATTTTCAAGAAAGCGAAATCCTAAGGGTTTTATGAAATACCCAGGATACTTACTAGAAGACATACTTTCAGAAGACCTCGCTGCAGTTGTGTTGGTGTCGCCTATTTCTCATTCAAATCGGAATTCTCTTTCTTTTGCTGGAATTTTGAACAGAGGTTTAAGTCTTTGATTTGTATTACTTCTATACCTTATCGAATCATCAAAAACAACTGCAAAAGAGAAGATTTGGTATTACAAACTGTTTACAGAAAGGAATTCTATCCTAAGGATTTCCTACCCTTATGAACCCATTCAACAGGCAAGTTTACTCCATCAGGAGTTGAGTCACGGCGTACAAAGAAGAATTTTTTCTTCCAATCGTGGTCATTAGCAGACACTTTGGGGACCATGTAGAGGCGACTAGTTTTGGATTGAAGGAAATAATGGTAGGATCCGTGTGTACGAAGGTTATAGGTTACGGCTATCTCAGGGATACCTATGGTCAGTTCGTGGGTTTTATTCAAACAATCTATTGTAGATAAGACTCTCCACACCATTGGAATAACCTGGGAGTAGGAGAGGCCGGTAATATCGAAGAATTCCTTAATGAATGGATATGAGAGACTGATTGAAAAAGGATAGTAGAAAAAACAAACCCAGGTTTCAGACGAGAAATCAGCTTTGGCTTTGGGGCCGTATGGTCTGATGACGGCCTTAGCGGGTAACAAACCAGAATTTTTTAGAGATTTGATGTCGACATCATTGAAGAGACACTGATCCTCATCAGTTGCAGAGATGTGACCCTAATCGATGAAATCCTCGGAGGTTGCAAAAGAATAAGGGTTGAGCGATCGAGGGGTTCTTTTTCTCATTTTTATTTGAATTAAACGAGAAGCTTCAGAAAATTAATAGATGGGAGAGAGAGAGACTGACCTAGTTATGAAGTGATGAAGAGATTATTGTGATTTTGAGATTTCGGAATGGGCTGATTATAACCTAAAAGAACGGTTGTAGGGTTTCCTCAATTCGCGTGCCCGTCCTTTCAAGTTACAGAGATATTATTAAGTTTAAATTTTAAAATTTTTACAGCTGTCACGCAATAACTGTAAAAATTGGGGGCAACAGATTTTTATCGTCGGGATTGATCATGACTTATGGATTTCAACCTATCATGCCGGTGCAAGTATTCTGAGGATTACATGTCGCTAATCCAATTTTCCTTTATTGTTCTGTTTGTTTTGCAGATATAACCACGTGTTTAATGTGCTAATAAGAGACGCGGATTTGCAATGGTTATTTATGAGGCTTCATCAACTCGAATGTGTGAAGCAACGGATAGTGGAAGACTTAGTCTAAGGTTTATTCTAGATTTCTCGGAATTTCAGTTGTATTCTTTTGTTTATTTAAACGAGCTGAATGGTCATTTAAAACACACACCTCGCACTCACAGCTACTGAAACTCATTGTAACACTTAGTATTTGATCGATTATTAGCTCCAACACTTGTAATCAACCTTTTTTGTTATTAATAAATAGACGGTGATGGTTTTCACCGTTCGGGGGGTTTTTGTGCCGGAGATCCTCAAGATCAAGGGCTTTTTCGCTCGAAATCAAATCATTGTGTTCACCATATTTTTGATCAAGCACTCTACCTCACATACAATTTGATCACAAAATTACCTCGTTAATTTTTGACCGAAACAACCACTATGCCGTCATCAGTTTCTCTCTCATCCAAAATCTCCTTGTCGATGCCTCCACCCCCCCCCCCACAGGATTGCAAAGGACCAGCGTTACTGGGAGCAAGACGCAAACTCCAGTCTTCCAAGGATCAAAATACTTTGCTGCTACTCCTGTGATAACCACTAACAATGATGATTTTCCTTTATTTGCATAGGTTAAGGCTTATATGGAGCAGCAGAACAAGACTAACCAAAGGATCCTATGTGAGATTCAAAAAAACAAAAAAAGAAAAAAGGCCAGCAGAGGATCAAACTCCCTTGGTGCCTTGGATGCTGGATTTCACTACTCTAGGATCCATAGGCCAACATGTTCAAGGATCCTCTATCCTTCAACCAGGATCCATGGCCCAACATGCACAAGGATCCTCTATCCTTCGACCAAGATCTTTAGGCATCTTTCAACAAAGATCCTTTGTCTTTCCACAACAAGGATCCTTCATCTTTTAATCAGGATCCTTAGGGACGTTTAATAAAGGACCCTCCAACTATCAGCCGCAAGAATCCTTCATGCATAGTCAGGGATCCTTAGGAATCCAACACCAAAGACCGTCGAATATACATGAGGGAGACATTATTCCTATGCAAACTATCGCTTCCGGTCGACCAACTGTCATGGCTGAGACACCCTATCCTGGATATTCTTCTGGGATACCGTCCTTCAGTCAACCAAGAGGTAGTAGTTAGAATATTGTATCCTTAGACACTAACCAGGGCTTTATGCAGAATGCAGGTATCAATCAAGCTATGGCTAAGGAGTTACAAAAGTTAAAGGATATGATATATAGTGTTCAGGGAGTGGTTAGACCTATTCCAAAAATTCCATATGGAAGTCACAGGATATCTAGGTTTTCTCCGCCCATCTGTGATGCTGAGATACCAAAGCGTTTGTAGACTCCCAACATGAAAGTCTATGACGGCATAACTGAACCGGAAGAACACATAGCCCAATATAGAGAAAGAATGGATATTAACCCCATCCCAGAAAGACTTAGAGAAACATGTTTATGCAAGGGTTTGGGATTCACATTAACTGGATCTGCTCTAAAATGGTTGCTATGTCTTCCTTCCTATTCAATTACTTCATTTTCTCACTTAGTTAATCTTTTTAATAATCAATTCTCTTCTAGTAGAAAGTTTGAGAAGTTAACTAGTGATTATATCGTATTATCCAATCTCGTGATGAATCCCTAAGGGATTTTGTCATTAAATTTGGTAGGGAGGCCTTGGAAATCCAAAACCTTGATATGGCGGCTGACGAAGCATTGAAGATGGGGATGCAAAAAGATTCCCCCTTTTATGATGATCTTGTTATAACTCCATGAAGGAATCTAGATGAAGTCAGGAACCGGGCTTCAAGGTTCATCAGGTTAGAAGATGACAAGAGGATCCAAGAAAAACTTGGTGCTTCAACAAAGAATGAGTAGCTCGATTAGAAACAAGTATCCTCGTACAGAAATAACAACTCCAAGCCTTATAAAAAATTCAACAACCATAATATCCATGTAGTAGAAGAAGATGGGGATGAAGAAGAATAATATGTGCCATGATGGATCTAGGTGAAAAAGCAAGGTGAAAAAGAAAGACCGAAAAGTTAACTCCCTACAAAGACAAATCGAAGTGGTGTGCTTATCATGAAGATTTTGGTCACCTGACCGATGAATGATTCGACCTTAGAATAGAGATAGGATACCTCCTCAGAAAAGGTCATTTTAATGATCTATTGGGCGGGAAGAAGGTAAGGATCCAGGATCCTGAAGAAGTTCCAGAAAAGGTTGCTCCACCTCCAGCGGATGCACAAATAATCAACTTTATCTCTGGAGGATCAGACATCTATGGCACTTCTTTCTCGTCAGCAAAATGATACGCCAAGAAGACCAAGTTAGAGAATGGAGAAAGGCATATCCAAACAACCACTTTGACTAATCAAAGAGTCATAACTTTTGATGAGGAAGATCGAATGCATCTCCATGAACCTCATCATGATGGGTTAATTATTATATTATTTATATCTAATCATTATGTTCGCATGATTCTTGTAGATGGCGGGAGATCTATGAACATTATCCTCCATCTTTGCTGGCTTAAGTGGTGAAACTAAGAACACGTTGGGGGACATTAAACTTTCAATACATATCAAGGGAGTTAATTCTTTTCAAAAATTTGTGTTATTGACAATCTATCCTCTTATGATGTTATCCTTGGCAGGCCTTGGATCCATGAAATGAAAGCTGTCACTTCAACATATCATCACTGCATTAAGCTACCAACCCCATGGAGAGTGGTGAAGATCGATAGTGATCAAGCAAAAGCTAGGAACTGCTATACTTCATCTATGAAGCCAGCTGCAAAACAAATGATCGCTTAGCAATTAAAGAACCATCCTAGAGAAGTGCTGGAAGCAAGGGAGAAGGACGTTAAAGAAGTATCCATAAACCCTGAAGAATTAGACGCCAAAGTATATATAGGATCCGATATACTTGGCAACATCGAAGTTGATCTAGTAGCCTTCCTCAAACAAAGGAAATCTAATTTTTCTTTCAAGCATTACGACATGACTTGTATTTAGAAATATATTATTACACATAAATTGGGTATAGACACTTCTGTCAGGTCTATTCACCGGAAGCGGAGAAAATTTTCTCCTGAGAGAATTGCCATTATTCAGGATGAGTTGAAAGACTTCTTAAGGCATATAGCCTAGTCGGGCTTACAGGTGGATTGCCACCTTCTAAACATGATGGATCACCTCTGTTTCTGATCCGAACCAGCTCACCGGTTATGTTGGACTCTCCGGGATCACGTCGGTCTATGGAGCCGGGGTCAAAACTAGTTGTAGCCTGCTCCTGTTCGGGTTTAATATCGTATCTGAAAATAAACTCGGTCCTTTTCGGACCCTTTTCACCCTCTTGTTTGTCAAGATCAGCCCACACGTACCATTTACACTCGTCAAACTTGACATCCCGCGTAATGTATACTTGCCTTTTGATCAGATCAAACATATGGTAGGCTTTTTTTCTGGGTTGAGTACCTAAGTAAATCATCACACTACTTCGGTCGTCCAATTTCTTTTGACCGGTACCAAGGACTTTTACATACCCCATGCATCCAAACACTTTAACGTGTGAAAGGTTCGGTTTTCTTCCTTTAAAACGCTTATATGGAGTCGAATCCTTCAAAGATTTTGTTGGTGACTGGTTTAGTAAATAAATCGAATAATGAACCGCTTCTCCCCGTAGATCTTGTGATAGTGACATCGCCTTTAACAAACTTCGAGTCGTACTGGGTATGGTCCGGTTTCTTCTTTCAGCCACACCATTTTGATGTGGGGTATATGGGGCCGTAAACTGATGTGCCACACATATACTTGACAATATTCCAACACATGGGATGTGAACCCACCCCCGTTGTCGGTTCGTAAGGTTTTGAGTTTCTTGTGCGTTTCATTTTCCATCCTTTTAACGAAACCAACGAGTAAGCCCGCAACTTGGTCTTTCGTTTTTATTGTGAAAACCCACATATAACGGGTGTAATCATCAACAAGTAAAAGTCTCGATTTCCACTGTGTGTCTCGGGGGTAATCCCGCCACAAACGTAAGCATAAAAGAGCTCGAGCAGTAAATTTGCACGATAGTTGGATTCTTTCAGGATATCCGATCTTGTTTGTTTACCTAGCATACATGTATAACAAATTTGCATTGGAGGTTCGATTGTTGGCAATCCATCCATGAGTTTCGAGAGACACGAAGGGCATCGAAATTCAAATGACCCAATCGAGCATGCCATATCCATGCAAGATTATGCAAGTTAACTTGTAAATAAACCGGAAAAACAACCTTCAAATTAATTTTATAGACTTGGTTAAAAGATCGTGGTACCTTGATTAGAAGCCTTCCATCTTGTTCGAATATCCATAACATACCGTGTTGAATCCCGATTTTGCATCCTCTTTTGTCTAATTGCCCGAGACTTATAATATGCTTTTTGAGAGATGGAATAAAATAAATATCACTCAAGGCTCGTTGTTCTCCCCTTTGACCTTCAACTACTATTGTGCCCCGACCTTCGATTTCAACAAACGAAGTTGAAACTTACTTTTCGGTTATGTGATTACTCACCCTGTTATCATGAATCCATGTGATTTTATCACATTGGGTTGAAGCATATTGCTTCGGGTCAATATGCCCTTCTTTTAGAAACAACGACATCTTCCTTACTGCGAGCTACCATCATGTTTAGAATCGGTCCGACAACGTGAGCAAGGTTAATTTGATCGTTATTCTCCTTCCTTCGGTTTGAACATGACGTGGCAAAGTGTCCTAGTTCATCACACCAACAACATTTAATCTTTGACCGATCCTTCTTCACCCAGGGTTCTTTCTTTACTCGATCCACAAGCTTACCTTTTCCCTTATTCTTTTGACTTGACTCGATGATTGTTCTATATGTTTAATCGATTTCTTCTTGTAAGGTTTGGTTCTTAAACGTCAGAATTAAAACCCACAATTCGTTGGAAACTTGTAAGATGGGTTGTCGGAAATCAGACGAACACCAAATCTTTCTTTCCGGTTGCCGCTCTTGATCATCGATCAATCTTATAACCCTGTCGCGAAAGTCTTGCAACCAGATGTGATTGCTTTCCTCGCCGGACTCGCCTTCAATCAGAGATGCCTTGCGCCACCAGAACTTGTTGATCGATATTTAGGCTATGATACCAATTGAAGAACAAAAGATTTCAAGTCTAAACTTCAATTATATTAATTGTTATTTTTATTGCTTGATTGCAAATATCTCAATTTATAACCATACAATTACTTGTTAGACAAGAATAGGAGAAAAACTAACTCAAAAACCTCTTAGGTTTGTAAGTACGACAACTAGTGTGACAATTGTCAACTTTTCGGTTTATGATTTATTGTATTGTAACCGATGTCGCATTTAATAAAATCATTTTATTATCTGTATTTCTTGTTTTGTTTTAATTTAAACTATCAAACATATGCAACAACATCCCTATCTTATATAGCCAGAAATCACGAGATAATATCATTAAATCGTTAATCTTATTTCAAACACGTTTAAATCACCATTTATCTTAAGTTATATCAACTAGATGATTCAATTTTTTTGATCTTATCAATCCGCGGATAACTCGTCCACGTTACACTATATATACACATCAAAAACTCAATTAAACGAAACCACACAACCCTCATTGTAGTGCTAACATATCCCTTATATCAATTTCATTGTAGGAGTTGTTTAAAATCAAGACTGAGTTCGTGTTTTTGGCCGAAACCCCAACATATCATTCACTGTCAACTCAAATCAGTTTCTGGTAAATTATTTATGTTTCTTGAACGGAATTAAACAAGGATCAAAAGCCCTAAGTCAATTTCTATTAACATAGGGCAATTGATCCTCAATTAGGATTCAAATCAAACTAGGGTTATATCAATCTGGGGGTTTTGAACATAATCTGGTTATTAATTTATGTTGTTGTCTTATAATCAAATTCAGAGGCTGGCCTGATGGCCAGCATGTGTCTGTTAAAGTCGTGAACCGGCCTGGGGTGCGAGTTTGAATTCCCCCAGGCCCGGTTTTGTATTTTATTTATTTTTTTGCTTTTAAACACTTTAAATACCTATTATTATTAATAAAAATGTTAATATTAATAATTAAGAGTAATAATATTTTAATTTCATTTCTTTCTTAAAACCCTGTTGATCCCAAATCTGTTATGTTGTAATTCTTTACTCATTTATACTCGTTAGATTATTTATATGTTTATAAATTTAGTTATAGGCAAAATAGTCGAAAATCTTCGTGGAACTAACCAACTCGTTTAAATATTTTTCTCGCTAAGATCTATCTTATAAGGTGAGTAATTCACACCCCTTTTTTCCGTTTTGTTTTGGGGGTAGCATGCGTACCGCAAATTATAATATTTATTTTAACGAGTCCTCAACCACAATTCATATTAATGCGTTTACGTGTAATTGCTCGTTAATTGTTATATGCTTATTTGTCAAGGTGTTTATTATTGTTATGGTGAACCTCATCCTCATCCTCATCCTCATCCTCATTGGTATGATCATACACCCATCCTAGTAGCTTGACTTAGTGTCATGATGAACGGACTTTATTTGTTATTATTTCAATTAATTGTTGTAGTTACCGCATCCGCATTGAATTGTTATTTACTATTGTATATATCAAGAAAACTTGTGTTTGCTCACCAACCGTTGTTTTGACAAAATATATATAATTTTTACGCATGTTGCAGGTACATATATTGATGAAAGAAGTTGAAGCAAGTAGATTGATACCTTTAGGATATCAACAAACCTTGAAATTTATTTGTTTTTAGTTATGGTTTATTTGGATAATGTTTATTGAAATTTGGGATGTGCTTGATTATTTTGAGATTTAATAATTAGTTATTGTCACTATCTTATTAATAGTGTCATACGAGCTACTGTGCAATCAGTTACGCCCCGATATTCCGCCGTAGGTTAGGGTGTGACAACTAGGTCTCTGCACTTACACAATATTACACTAACATGAATATGATAAAGGAGACTCTTTTAGTTTGAAGAGATCTCAATTATCGTGTTACTGTGTTAGGTCACTTCTCCTATAAATGTAAAGAGTGAGTCAAGACAAATGTGTCGAGTGAGATTAGGTTTGATTCCCAGTGTATTAATTGTTCGTATATGATGCGTGAATAATTGTGCAAGGGTCAGTTTTTTTCCTTGCTTTTTATACAAAATTGTTTTATTTGTGACATTTTAAGACAAATTTGTATAAACGTATTGAAATAAAACTGAGATGGAAAAGGAAATGATAATCATGAAATGAATTTAGATGTAAAAGGCAATAAATGAATTAATATTGCAAACTCATGGATCAATCACCATCAATGTTTGTAAACAAGATAATGCTAACCATCGTACTCCTGGTTGGTTGGCTTCTAACCCATACCAGCCTGTTTTGATAGGTCCTTTTGGTCCCCACGAGTCCACGACTACTGCACTCACTATCCCACTATTACTATTACACAAGCGGGTCCGTTCAGTTTTAGTTGGGATTAATTACAAAAATATTCAAGTCTAATTTGGTTATAAATTCATTTTTATGTAAATATTTTTGTATTATTTTATGATTCATACTTTCATTGATAAATTGATAAGTATATTTGTAATGTAAAAAGTTAAAACAACATTAATAACAACAACAACGGGGTTGGATAATAATAATTTATGAATAACAACGGGGTTTGGATAGTTATAATAATTTATGAATGTGAAGATCTCAAGATATATTACTCTTTGTTAGAAGTTAACATCAAGAAACGAAGAAATTAAACAAATCACACGATGATTATTATTATTATTATTATTATTATTATTATTAATCAACCAAAAATGATTACAAAAGGAATTAAAAAATAAATTAGTCTACTAAAAAATGAATCTATCATTATATATGAACCTTAATACCCGATCTGACCATTAAAGACACGATTAGCTATGGCGTATGACAATGTAGTCGACGGCCATAGGCCCCGACACCCTGATAGACCCAATTTTTTTTTATTTTTTTTTAACTTATATGTATATTTATGAATATGTACAGTCAATGTTTCAACACAATTACATAACTACTAGTTTGTTATAGTTGTAAAGTGGTATGACATCTAACCAAAAGGTTGTGAGTTATAGTCTTATTTGAGACATTTTTAAACTTATTTTTATACAAAAGATTTTACATAACTCAAATCATAATCAATTAAAGCTATTTAGTATTAAATTGTTTAAACCAAACAAAATGTTCATTTTACTCAAGGCCCAAAAAATTTTTGTCTTCTCAAAACCGGCCCGGATTAAAGAGAGTCTAACAAACTGAAAATATAAGTTGGCTTATCCTAAGTTTACCAAGTACTTTAAAATATCTTCCAGTAATGACACAACTGACCTTGTAACTTTGTTGACCAGTAAATTGATTATTAATAGCAGCTACGAGTGTTAATGGGGCGCGAATGAATGATTAGCGGCGCGTCGTTGGGTGCGGAACACCACCAAAGGGCGCCCTTGGTTGCGAAGTGCCGAGGGTAAGATCGTTCCAACGATGGGCGCCTTAATGGGTATGGAGGTGGGCTTCCTCTCTCTCTATCTCTCACACACACATACATACATATGTATTTATATATAATGGGCGCTCTTGGGGCTTAAACCATAACGAAGCATTATTGGTTGGGGCTTCGATGCCCCCGGTGTTTACGTGACGCTGACTTGACACCATGAAGGGGCTTCGATGCCCCTCATCATAGAGGATAGTCTAATGACAATATTTATGAATGTTGAAAACCACAACTACTAATGTTATCAGTTTTGAATTTATCATAACAATCTTTTTGTTATGTGCCAATTTGGTTTGAACAGAAATATTTCCCCTGTCTTATTAAAAGTGTCTATATTTTATTTTTTATTATCCTATTATAAATGTCCACTTTCAAAATTTGTTATTAATTTTTAAATTTACTCTTAAACACACACAACTAACATTAATAAATAATATTGATGGACCTAATTTTCAATGGCGTTATTGCATTGGTAAGCAAAACAAGTAATCATCCAATCTACCTTGAACTTTGTGTTTTTCAAACCATGACACTTTTAATGAGACAGATTGGGTAATATTTTAAAAGACACCAAATTGTATTTGGCACAATGCAAGTGTGTAATACGTGTATTCTTTCTTTGAAAGTTGAGGATTCAAATTCTGTAGCAAGAAATTATGTAAATTTAAAAATAGTTTAACCGTTTGGAAACCAACCAGTGTTATTTTTATTTTTGTTTGCTAAGCAAAGAAAACTGACACGAATTAGGAAAGTGGAATAATGAACTCGCCTAAAACACTTCTTTATTCGGGCCACCAGGTGATATTCTATACTTAAGCTTTGAATTTACGTACGTACCCTTCTACTATTATACTCTATATAAAGGGAAACCTAATGCTACAGTACCATGGCATCTTCGTAATTTCCTTTGTGTACCAGGGCATTTTCATAATCTCTTATGTTTTTCATTGTGTGTACCTTATGTCATCAATAGGGTTTCTGATTTCTCCCCTTTGGTTTTCATCTACTGGAAGCCTTTGAACACCGCCCGTCGGTTGGTGGTGATTGCTAACGCTTCGGTTTGTGCCTCCATGGCTTGGATCGATCCCTTATGTTATCACCGGGATGGCTCCACCTCCAATTCAATACCAGGTAGCTTAATTAGTCTTTAATTAAATTGTTAGGTTTAGCAATTTCCATTAATTTGTAAAATGTTTTTTGTGGATTTGTGATATTAGGCCAGGTGCTTCATCAGGGATTCTGGTGGGTGTAGTTACTCTTCCTGATCTTGCTGTTTCGAGACTGACACAGTTATAAGAGGTTTACCAGTAAATGAAGTAGAAGTTAAAGGTACATAGCTTTTAAAGTTATTATATGGAACTGAGTAAGTAGGATTGATGTACCAAATCTTCACCTTCAAAGGCAAGACTTTATGTTATAAACTTTCTATTTTGTTAGTAATCAAGTTTGATGCAAAACTTTTAGCAAATAAACTCTTCTTCTCCATGAAAAATTACTTTTAGTTTCTTTAAAAGTTACTGGAAATCAAATACGGTAGTGGCACAAAACAATGAAAAGCTATAGATATCACTTCTAACTCATTTTGGATGATTGTCAAATTTTTTTATTAATTTCATATTTTATTAATAATATTCATGTTGCTTAAAACTTGTAAAAACTTTTAAGAAGTTTTTATTTTTATTATTTTTTATTTTTTTATGTTAATCTTGCCTGATGATGTAGAAAATCATAAGAACAACTATGGATAATTTGTGTTATTTCTTTTCCTTTTTTACAAAATGACAGAACACCACCTGCAACTAGACGTGTACAAATCGGGTTTTTATTAAACCCGGAACCGGTTCCGGATATTGTTAACAAAAATCAAACCGGTTCCGGGTATAGTCGGGTATTTTGACCGGTTCCTCCAGGTTTTTTTCGGGTTTTCACCAGGTATCTCCGGTTCCGCGTCGGGTTCGGGCCCAACCTTTCTGTGCACCTCTACCTGCAACACCATCAATCACAAAGCCAGAGTCTCACACACTAGGATCAAAAGGACAACTCACATTTGAGGGTCCATGTATAAAGCTTCAAAATATATAGCAACTAAAATAATCCAACTGATAACAGAATAGTAAACACATTTTCAGGTATAAGCGACAGTGCGACACGAGAGAGGTCCAGATATCCAGACTAGCAATCCACCCAAAACAAAGGACCCGCGTATTAGTTTCAAAAGTGGAATCTCTACGAGGAAGTAAACATCTTTTGTGTGCGTGATATTCAAAATTTGAAAATATTTATGTAGATATAATGACCTAGAGCTTTTGTAAGAAACAACTAACGAATGCTACTACTATGGAAATCTATAACTGAATAAAACGATAGATAACACATAACTTAGCCTCGGCTCAACGTGACAGGGCATCTACTAGTTAAACCTAATCGAGACGATACACCAAGCAGAAATGTCTAGTCGGTGTAACATGTAACCTACTAAACTATGATTATTTATTAGATCCAACTAAGATGACCTAACATGTGACTTTGTAACTTACTAGATTATAACATCCACATAACTTATGATGTGATATATTACTATATTTTTTGAAAACAGTATGTTTTGTACTTAGAGATGTTCAAAATGGTTTGGGACTAGGAACCGGAACAGGTTCCTATATTCAAAACCCCTTTTTAAACCGGTTCCACGCTCGAACCGGTTAGGGAACCGAACCGGTTCTCCCACCCTCGGACCCCTAACCTATCTAACCGGTTCTTACCGGTTCCTAAACCGGTTACCAGTTACAGTGTAAATTTTTTTTTTTTTTCGTTTTTCGTTTGCGATTTGGATTCTAAACTACGATTCGTATTTGTATAGCATGAAAAATAAACAAAACAATTAACATAAAATTCATTTTATTTACTTTAAGAAGTTCAAAAAAAAAAGGTTACATGTTTTAAAATCTTCAAAAACAAACTAACAAAACATTAAACTTATAAATATAAAGTTGTGACATATTATTTCTAGAAAAGCCTTCTTGTTCGTCGTAATTATTGAGCGGCGACTTCTTCCTCGGAATTACTTGTAGAAATGCCTTCTTGTTCGTCGTGCACTCGAACATCAAGTGGTGTTTCATCTTCGAGAGTGGTTACGTGTTGAATACGATCGATTGAGTCCAAGTGATCCTTTAAGCAAATGCACATCTCCACCGACTCCGAATTTAGTCTTGTTCTTCTCACCGATATTACCCTGCCACTAAGAGAAAAAGCGGATTCCGAAGCTACCGTAGAAGCTTGGACGGTTAGTAAATCACGGGCCATGGTGGCAAGAATCGGAAACTCGGTTTCCTTTACCTTCCACCAAGCCAAAACATCAAAAGTGCCATATTCCTCTTCGGATAAACCGGTAGAGTAATCATTTGCACTATACCTTCCTAGTTCGCTTGAAGGGGTGTTACCCCTTTGTTTTTTAGCCGTTACGTTGCGAACGGTGTTCATAAGGCTAATCATGGGATCTCGTACTCTAGTAGCACTTGAACTTGATGAAGACCCCCCGGCATAGGCATGTGTATGTTTGACCCATATTTATTTAAATAAAAGTAATAAATAAATTTAAAATTCAAGTTAAAATAATTTTTTGCCTCTGTTGAAAAGTTTGGGTCAATTTCATGCATATCTAAGGCTGAAAAAAATTCGTCTATCACACATTCAACCCCCGTAACATTTAACATTGGGTTTAAAGCGGCGGCACAAGTAAAAACCGGTGGCAATTCAAGAAAGTATTTTTTTAATTTAAACTTCATTGGTAATATGATGTTTGAAAACATTGGACTTTTATTTTCAAATTCTTTAAGATTGTTAACCATTAAAAATAACTCCGAAAGAACCAAGGGACTTGTCGGATAATACGTTCCCGATAGTTTCGTAGTTGATGTTTTAAAAACTTCAAGAAAAGTCGATAAGTCATTGATAATTTCCCATTTCTCATTTGAAAAGGGGATTGCCAAATCATTCTCGGCAAGACTAGAATGAAACATTTGTAAAGTTTCTCTTTGTTCCAAAGCACTTTGAAACATTATGAAAGTGGAATTCCATCGATGAGGTACATCCCAATTAGCTCCCAAAGCGTTTCTTCCCGTATCTTTACAAAATTTTCTATAATCCATTTGTCTTTTTTTACTTTTCTTAAAAACTTCATGTATCATTAGTCTAAAATCGTTTATAACCGATGTAACCTCATCCGAAGCAAGTCCGTCTTACACGATTAAATTAATGATATGTGCAACACACCTTGAGTGAAAAAATACACCATTGCAAATCGGCGTATATTTTAATTTTAATTTATCAACCGCCGATGTATTATTCGACGCGTTATCAAATGCCATTGAAAATATTTTATTTTCTAGTTTATAAGTTTTTATAACATAATCTAAAATTTCAAACAAATTATCTCCCGTATGTGGATACTCAAAGAGTTCGAAAGCAATGGTGCGTTTCATCATTTCCCACGATGACGGGTCTACCCAATGAGCGGTGACACAAAGATAAGATTTGGGTAGACCATGTGGAGCCGACCAAACATCACTAGTTAAGTTTATTACCGTATTTATATTTTCAAAATATGCAATTAGTACCTCTTTGGCTTTCTTCCACAATTTTAAACAATAACGTTTAAGAGTATGACGACTTACGTGAGTGTATTGTGGTTGAAGCGTATCTCGAATCATGGCGGTTAAGCGAGGGTTGTCGAAGTGGCTAAACGGCAAAGCTTCTTGAATCACAAACTTCGCCATACGATCTTGAACTCGATCAATTTGGTATGTAATATTCCGCCTTCACTATCCATTTGCGTTTGTTGCGAATCGACGTTCTTTTTCAACGCCTTGCAATACGGTTTTTCAATGTGTTTATTCAAATTTGAATTCGAAAGTGGGTTTAAATAAACCCCACAAAACTTGCACCGAGCCTTCAATGAATGGTCACTCAATTCACCTAAATCCCAATTGCACCAAATCTCTTGATTACGATTATGATGTACAATACGAACGAAACTTGGTTCGGCGTTGGAACCTTGACCAACCGATGATTGTGAGGCAGCCATAACAACAAATATGAATATAGAAGAAGAGAAAACAAGAGATTAGAGAACTCAAAAGGTTGTAATAGCGTTTTTTTGTATTTTTTTGCGTTCGGGTTTGCGTTTTGAGTGTTGTGATGAACCCATGACACCAAATACCTATTTATACTAGTAGTGGGGTGCTTGGGGGAGCCAAAAAACGGCTATTTTTTACCCCAACGGTCAAAAAACGGCCAAAAAAACGATTTCCAACGGCTTAATCGATCCAACGGCTAGAACCGGTTCCTAACCGGTTCCGGATGGAACCGGTTAGGAACCGGTTCCGGTTCGGTTCCGGTTCCTACCCGCCCCCACTCAGAAACGCAAGAACCGGTCACGGATCATCGGGTTGAATCAGATAGGGTCCGGTTCCTACCAAAAACGGGTAGGAACCGGTTCGGTTCCGGTTTGGGTCCACCGGTTCGGTTTCAGGAACCGGTTTTTTTGATCAACTTTATTTGTACTTGCTTTTAGTAACTTATCTAGTGAGTGAAACCAACGCTAGGATGGGTATGTTAAAATTTGTAAGGTCGGTTTTGACCAATTTGTATATTAGTATTCACCCTACGGAAAAAATCATGTGATGAAAATATTAAAATACACATAAAAGTTATATATCTCAACAATCTAATTAAAGAAATAGAAAATATACAGTGGTTTAGACTAAAACTTGTAACATATTTTTTTGTGTCGGAATTTGTAACCAGATCGGATATCAAACCGGCCACGATACTGGTCACTGGTTGGACCGGTCGGATCTATTGGACGGTTGGACCAAATTCAAGATTCGGATGACGTAATTAACTAAAAATAAATACAGTAAAAGTTTATTAATCTTTTTATTATACCTCGTGAACTCTATATACATATATAATGCTCATCTTGACAACACAAAAAAGTTGGTTGATTGAGTTGGTGATCGTAAGCATTTTGTTAAACTTTCGAAGGAATGCTCACAGAGGTTCGAAACCCACAAGCAACTACATTTTATTGAGATCCACGCTTTTCACGGCTTGAATTTCTATTAACTCATCCAACACCTCATTCATCATAGGCCTCATCTCAGAATTAAGCTGTAAACAACGAAAACCCAACTCCGCTACTAATATAATATGATCATGTTCTTTATTTCATGATTCGAACTGGATTCTAGTACTGGGTCAATTGATTGATCAGTTGTGCCTCTTTGGATCCTGTTTAGAGCTATGTTAGCCAAACCATTCTCGTCTTTGGACTTATCAAATCTACAACCACCATTGATTATATTAGCTCAATCAAGACTACTACAAAGCTATAAACATCACTTTTATCCGTTAACTAATAACGCTGATGATATTGGGGATCCACATATCCGGGAGTTCTTTGAGGAGCTGTTGACACATGAATAACACTAATAGGTAGGTACCAGCCTTGAGAGACCAAAATCTACTACTTCGTTGTAGAAACTATGATACAAAAGAATGGTATTGGTCCTCACATAATTATATATGATTCCAGAGACATGAAGGTAAACTAGGGTGTGTAAAACTTGATGCAATACCAACTTGAGGGACCTGAATGATTAATACAAAAAATATAAGTTTGGTACAAAAAATCTCAAGGGGCGATTTGGTGAAGATCTAAAGCTCATAGATCAAGTTGAATAACTTAGTGCCAACGTTATCTTTTATTTATTATTATATAAATTATAAGTGTAGTTTGATTGGTTATCTTTCATAGTTTGAGTATGATTAGAATTGTGGGTGTCATATAAACTCATAAAAAATTTTATTTTAGGTAGTAGTATGAATCATGTTTTTGTTTATTATTAATATAAAAAAGCCGCATAAACATTTTATGCAAGATTGTATTTGGTGTTCTTGATTAACCTGTCTAAGGTTTAACAAGTGGTATCAAAATCTAACGATCCAGGCTCGTGTTATCGACCAACGGCAATCAATCAAATGCATAAAATGCCAAGAAACCAATCGCAGTTGCATATCGTAGGAGAAAGAAAAAGTTCGAAAAGGGTTAGATCGTTCTCTTTTTGTTGTTCGATTGAAGCAGACTCCTAAGAAAAGTGTTTATTTTTGTGTGGATAGAAATCGTCGCATGCTTTTTGGTTGGGAATTGTGGTCACAAGAAAAGTCAAAACACAAATTATTATACGTTTTAGGTCTACGTGAATTATTTTTGTGTGGAGAGAATTCATCACATTCTTCATTCTTTCTTTTAAATTTTAACAAATTCCGGCGCACTCAATTGAGGAAAGAGAAAGACCGTTAAATCAAGAAGTGTTGAATACAGATTCATTATATTTTATATTGATTAGATTATAGATCTAGTTATATGATATATTTTAAGTTAGGTTATAAACGATTGATATTAAGTGAAGTGATTGAGAGAGATCCATTGGACAAAGTTTCGGTATAACATTAATCAATACTTAATTTATCAAAGTCATAACATGCCTTATATAGAGGATGGGATGCCCTTTGGTCTCTTTCGAATCGATTTTCTTTTTATGATTTTATTTTGATTTTATATAGGGTACCAGATAAATCTTGATTTAAATCGTCATTAAGAACTACATATATTGAAGATAGAAGCTAATATAGTATACCAACTTTATTAGAAACAATTTTATACACTACTATAACACTAATAGAGAGTATGATAAGTAAGAAATCAATTTCTTACTTACTATACTCTCGGATCTCATAGAATACCGCCGATTATAGCCCGTTGATTTCATTTAAGGCGCAAAATAAAAATAGAATACTTTTCATTTGATTTCTTCAACTATTGATAAGAATTCAGAAGTCAAGTTTCATTTAAAGTAATTAATCATTTTGATTGGCTATTTTTACGTAAATTACAAGTAGAAAAGCAGTAGGAATTAAAATGAACAGTGCAGTAGCAATATATGCAAGAATATTTAGGAAGTGGTATTTCTTTAGGATCTACTCCAGCGTTTAGAAATTGGTTAACAGGTAAAGATACATGTACTTGATGCCCCGCCCAAGAGAGAGACCCAAGTCCTAGTAGCCCCGCTAAATGGTGTTCGTTACACATCCCGTAATAAATGGCCTCAATTCATCAACTTTTACATAATTTAACATATGGTATAGCGAATGACTCATTCTCTATACCCCATTTGTTAACATTCCATGACGAATGGATCAAATACATAACGACATAGATCCATTTGTTAAACATCCTTAACGGATGGACAATTACATATAGCGATTAAGGTTCATTCGTTAAACATTCTTAACGAATGAACTATACATAATAGTGAATGGGCTCATTCTTTAAACATCCTTAACGAATGAGCCTTACATAACGCATGGGTTCATATTTTCATAAATACCCTTATAATATTAAAATAATAATAAATTACAAACGATAACTACAAAGACTCGTGACGACAAAACCGTGCACTAACAAACAACCCCCGTCTTGAACTCTTTGTCTTTAATTTACTTGAACCTCTTCGTCTTCCAATCTCGACAACTATGAATCCCAAACGCATGACACACAAGCATGACGCGTTGGAATTGCATAGCTCAATCGTAATCTCCTTGACGTTCAATCAAAATCTTTTCTCAAATAGCACGTCATTAGCGTTTTTCCAATAAGTTAACGAGCCATATCGGATCGATAACTCGTATAAAGCTGGTCTTCAATCCTTTCCCTAGCACAATGACCGCCTCGCCTGTCCGATTATCTCAGTACCATCGATTGAACGATAGGTGAAGACTCTGTGGAAAAGTCTTCACTGGTACACGTTTCATCGTTTTCGGCGGTTTAACTTTAAGTATAAGTTTCCTCCAACCCGTACGAGGATCAATTTCATCAATGTACTTACGGGTTGGGACTTATGGCTTAAAGAATTTAAATCCATGGTTTACCTCGAAGAGCAGATGTTGGTGAAACCATTATGCTAATCAATCTCCACCACGATTTATGAACGGCCGATTGGAGAGTGTACGAACATCCCACCTCGGCAGTGAGAGAATGTTCGTGATGTATTGGAAATACTGAACACCGTTCTCCCACTTGATAATACAAACTTTCAACTCAGATTCGTACAACCAAGAGACAATATCACCTTTAACTGTCGGCCCAGCTTTAAAAGTGGTCTTCTGATTTGATTTAGCTAATGCAGAAGCGTCCATTTGTTGTTCTCGATCGACATACCGGTAAGCTTCAATATTCTTATGGGCACGTTTTCTGCGATGCTAAAACTATCCCAGAATATTAGCCTCAGACGGATCAGACTCTTGTTCCGGCATCTTTGCTTTATTCTTTATCGTCATTTCCAGATGATCTTCAGCAGCTTAACGTAGTCTTCAGTAAATGTGGGAACACCCTGATCAACATTTGAACGTTGATATAGATCAGGGTATTCCTCTGTTGTCACATCCTCCATCTCTATCTCCTCATCCTCATAGATAAACGACGTATTCCCATGTGAAGTACTTTCATCCAGCAGCACTTCCTCATCATTCACAACCTCGACATCCTCCTCAGCCTCCAACGCATCTAATTTTTCATCGTTCAGCCCTAATAATAGTAAAATCCGTTCGCGAGTTAGGGCATGATCGACGAATTGTCCTTCTTCGATTTCATCCGCGTTGGCAGTGCTCATCACCACCGCTTTTACAAAATCCATAAATAGGATAGTGTTGGCTTTGATCGACTCGATAGGTTGAACGTTTTTCAAGTCCTCATAGATCACTATTTGTCGATCATTTCCTTCACCTCCACCACCACTAGTACCGGCCCCGAATGATAAACCGTGAGTCTGTTTCGGCTCACTTCCTCCAGTACCCGGAGCATCAGGATCATCATCGTCATTCTTCAGTTTCTTCAAAGCGTCATCCTTACAAGTCAACTGAAGGATGAGATCCTCTTTAATCTTCGCCCCCCTGATCCGTTACAATCTCACGAAGCTCTTTTGTTTCCTTCTGACAATAGGAAGCGCACCCCATAAGACGACATTGGTTCATCATCATTTGCTCTTGAGCCAGGCGATTGGCCGCTATTTGATTTTCGTATAAGTGAATCAAACTCAAGAGCATGTCCATCTGATGGGTGGGGGTCAAAGTATGGAATGCAGGAGGTACGTGCTGCACAGAACCCTGAGGACGGCTGATTCTCATAAACGAGATGTCTAAAGGTTGTGTAGGCATCATAGTCGGTGTCGGAGGAACCACCGATGTAGCAGCAGCTGGCCTTGCCATAGAAGATATAACCGATTATGGAATTATGCCAAACCTCGGATCAGAAGTGAGTGTGGTCGTCAAAGTGAGTGTTGGGGTGCTAGTAGTAATGACACCGCCGGACTTTGAGAAACGGACGACCTCGGCACACGTGGACCAATCTCCACACCAGATCCGTGCCTTTCAAGACATTTGGGCGATTGATCTTTCGCTATTGCCTTGCCCTTTCGCTTTCATTTAGCAGCTTGTGAACTTGCTGCCTCAACGTTAGCACATCGTTTATCACCTCCATGGCCACCATCATTTCCACCATCATCTCCGCCACTATTCCCACCTGGTCCTTCTTCTCGTTCGGAATCCGAGTCGTCATGGTTCCAACGATTATTAGAAGGACATAAGTATGTTGGATTCCCCAAGTGACCAATTAAACATTTGGTCCTTGGGATATCCTGCGGTTCCTTGCTTCTATACGTCTTCTTTCTTTTCATTGTGTCCACATTCATGTGTTCCAGCTTCAACACATCATATTTCAAAGTCCTATCAATCTCTAAATCAGGAATTAAATCCTGAATGATCAGTTGGACAAAACGTGGATACATTAGGAATTTACTGCGTCAATTCTTGACCAGGAAGTTTTCCAGGAGGTGATAAAAGATAAGCTTAGAAAAGTTGAACGGTTTGTTCAAAACAATAGCTACGAATGCCGATTGAATCATAATCCGGCATTCATCGTATCCACCGTTGCGTCCCCCAGGCAATGTATAAGAACATGTGATAGATACTTGTACGGGGCGCACACATAAGCCTTGTTGTATTGGGAACATTCAAGGTCACCTGAATAGAATAACCGTCGAAAAAATCCGCGGATCAACGTCCTGTCAAACTCACATGGTTTATCCATGTTATCCATAAATCTCAACGCCCGTCGGATAACCCCAGGTGATATAACGATCGTCTTGTTGTTGACTTTATTAGTGCACGGTTTTGCTTCTCGAGTCTTTGTATTTATGTTTTGTATTTAATTAATGAAATAATAATTATTATTATATAAGCTAGTTCGTTAAGGATGTTTAACGAACTAGATGTTAAGTTAAGTTTCCTCCTGATTCGTTAAGGATGTTTAACGAATCAGGGGATAGTTCGTTAAGTTTATTATTATTATTGTAATGTAACAAAGCAGGTGTCTAGTTCGTTACGGAATGTGTAACGAACTAGACCTGTCTTCTATATAGAGGTATTCATCTCTGTTTAAGTTAAGTTTTGAAATTAATTATCGAACCTCTGTCCAATTGTTCTCTCAATTAAAGCTTCAAACAATTAATGTATTACTATAATATATACATATATACAACTAATATAATACATAATTATTGAGTAATCATGAACTAGATCTTTCATGGAATTAGATCTAATTGTTAATCGCAATTAGATCTGAGTTGAGATCCGTGTGTTCAACAAGTGGTATCGAGCTTTCGGGGATTCGATTGCTCTTGATCTATTGATTTTAGTTGTTAATTATAGGTTAATTCATATAAGTATTATTATATGTTGGTTTCGGTTTGTTTTTTTTTATCAAATTCAGTGTTGAATTGATCGAATATGGATTGAGTTTGGTTGGATTGTTGTTTGTTAGGGTACTAGGATTTTAGTGGATTGGAATTGTGATGTGGATTGGATTTGAGTTGGTCTGATTTGGATCTGGTTGTGACCGAAACAGGGGTGTGTTTTTGGTGCAATTGGATTCGTATTTGGTTAAATTGGTTTACGGGATGTTTCGATTTGGATTCGCCATGATGTTGCGAGTAATTTGATATATTATTTGATTGATTTGGCATGATAACGAGGTTGTATTACGGATTTGAGATAGTTCTTGGTGTTCTTCTTTTTCCAGAAATTTGGAAATTTCAGATTAAGATTTGAAGATCTTCATCTGTTGTTGAAGATTCGTTAAAACTTCAACTAATTCGTTAAAGTATTTCGTTAAACATCCTTAATTCGTGTTTAGTTCGTTACACAGTTCATTAACAGATCTGATTCGTGTCATCTAATTCGTCAGACACGTGGTCTGATTCGTTAACTTTAAATCTAACAAACTTTTGCCACGTGACAAAAGTTTTCAGACTTTGTTATAACAACCTAATTCGTTATAGTTGATTTGTTATCAACTGTAGCAAGTTCGTTATCTTAATTCGTGACCTTGAATCATAGATTCGTTACTCTGATTCGTTAAGTTGACATTGTGATTCGCTAAGATTTCACTTAGTGATTCGTTAAGTGACCTTAGTGATTCGTTATATTGAATTCAGATTCGTTAATCTGATTCGTTAACCTATTTCGTTAAACTGATTCTGTAGGTTCCCAGCCGGAACTAGACAGGAGTATCTCGTAGTACGAGGGTGCGGAATCCCCACGTATACGATACGAGTATCGAGATGATTAATACGTTGAATATATGTAAACACACAAGATTATACTGTAAAACTTGATATATTGCAAGTGCCAACACGTGATACTAAAGATCACCAAAACAACTCGTTCGAAAAAAAACTATTTCACTAAAGCCGAAGTTGAGGTATTTATAAACCTCGACAACTTCGCCTAACATACTAGGCGAATTTGTCATATCTTCGCTTCCCCAAGTTCGCCCAAAACTAGCGAACATAACCAAAAACAACATTTAACACGAAACAAACAAACTAAACGATTACAAACACAGACAAACACAAGATACTGAACTACTGACATCATGCACCAACAGACTCCCCCTTGGCAGTAGCTTCATATCCCTATCTTCTTTCTCGTGTCTTGTAATCCCAAAGATCTCGTACCCCTCGTCTTCAAGCATGGACGCCCTGTCTCACACAAACAGAGACCACCTTCTGGTACTTCTTGGCTTCATCCTTCCACGCAGGAATGTAGAATATCTTCTTATCATTTAGTACCTGCAAATCAGCTTGAGACAAGTTAACCAAGTGCATGAGATCATACACTCTCAGAATCTCCTGTTCATCCTCATCTTCTATAACAGCTTCCACTGTCTTGCAGTCAACGTCCTCCACTTGAGATCCTTTAGCACATCCTTGGGCATCATCTTCATCGGCACCTCTTTTAAATAACGAATCGGCTTATACTTCATCACCATCCAAGGCTTGCTGAGGTATCAACAATTCGAACTTATCTTCAACCAATTCTCTTTCACACTTTCTTTCCACACAATCCTTCCAACCCATCTTGCAAAATTGTCATCACTTCGATTAATCAACCTCAAATTTGCCAAATCTTTCACCTCACACTCAGGCAAGGTGTTGAGCGATCTCAAAGCCTTCTTAAAGTACTGAGTCCCATCATAACGCTTAATCACAAACAACTTCAACTGCTCGTCATACAACCAGCAAATGATACCTTTCTTGGACTCAGCGTACCCCTTGATATTGTAACTCTTCTTAAACATTGTTGGAACCGCGGGCTTCTTTGTCTTGAAGAACCACTGAGCACAGCCTTCTTTCCATCTCGGTTGTTCTTCCCACTCAGACTCATCTGAGACATTTGCATCCTGACTCAAGTTCACCTTATCAACATTCGGAATATCATGCCCTACACCATCATCAACAATCTCTCCTTCTTCTAACTCACTATCAATCTCTATCTGTTCCCCAATCTTTTCAATCTCATCAATCGTTAACACATCATCGACTAACTCATCATCATTTCCCAAAACTTCCTCATCATCTACAACCACCACATCCTCACCACCTGTACTGCCTGATGGACCAACAGACTCCCCCTGAGATGTGGAAGTCCCAAGAGTTTGTTCAGTTCTTGGCAACTCACCATCTGCACCTTTCGATGCATTGGGATCATCGTCTTTGTCTTGCCTCTTCTTTGTTCTAAGCTCATCACCCTTGCAACTATACTCTCCCTGAGATGCTAAGAACTCTTTAAGCCGATCAAACATCTTACCATGCTCCATAAGTAGTGCAGTTTGAACCTGATTTTGTGCCACCAGATTATTAATAGTCTCAGACTGAATAATATTTACCCGTGACAATTCAGTAACCACCCTCTCAAGAGCTGCAATCCTCTCTGAATCAGACAAATTTGAATCAAAGACAACATTCAAGGGAGAGGTAGCCTGAGGAAAGGTAGCTTGAGGAAACCGTAGTGGGATCTCCAAGCTTGCGGGAATAACAGGAGGATGCTGTGTAGGAGTTGAGGATGGCATCGATACAGACAAACCAGCAGTCGCCACCGGTGTGGACTCAGCAAACATAGCCACCACCTCTGATGGAGTAATGGTAGGTGGAGGTAGAGAGACAATCTCTGGAGCAGTAAAATGAAACGAGGTTGGAGGTACACCAAAAGATGATGACGTGGTCACCAAAGGAACACTTGAGGATAACGGCAGTGTGACAGTTGAAGTAGCAGGTAACGTAGTCATACCCGATAAAGATGGTGGAGAAAACCGAACAACTCTCAAAGTTTCACCAACTCCTGAACCTTCACCAGCCCTTTGCTTCTTTGATCTACATACCATACAACATAGATCCTCCTCAAAGTCTGATTCACTATCATCCGAGTCTTTCTTCCTCTTGCCATGAATTCTTTCTTGTCGGGTGAGTATCTGCTGTGCTTCAACTAAATCGTCAGCGGAGGAATCAGAGTCAGTTCTCTCTGAGTCCGTCACAGATGTAGTGACCATGGAAACATGAACACCAGATGCCTCTGTTATTGAGGCATGAACTTCAGCAGCTGGATCCATGTCAAAGAACCCTTACCCTCCAAAGGCAACTTCAAGGTCAACCTGTTCTTCCGGAGCAACAACAGGATCAGCAGGCGGTGCTTGCTGTAACACGGGTGGTGGTTGAACCACAGGAGGTGGTTGAGGAACATTTGCCTGTTGCGGTACCGGATCAAGAAATTCATCACCCGGAGGAGCAACATATGTCGGATTCACTAATTACCCAAATAATGTTGTGTGCCTAGGGCGTAACTCCTCCTTACTACGTGCACTTGAAGACTTACATTGCGCAAAAATTCTCTTACTCACACTGTCAACATAACGGATAGGACGACGTTGTGGCAAATTGGGGGCAACATGATTGAGAATCATTTGTAAGAATCTCGGGTACATCAGAAATCTTTCCCGAGCCACTGCACGTCTCTGTCGATCAATCTCGTAGAAAATCATCTGACTAAAGCTGTAAGGCTTGTTGTAAGTCAACGCGGTCATCGCAGACTGCATAGTTGCACCCATACCATTTGTACCAGCTTTACGACCGGACATACACACTATCATCACATGCATAAGGAACCGCCACTGATCTAACAAAAATCCTTTTCTCCCCTGAGAGTCTCCCAACGGACCCGAATACTCCATGTGCAGAAACGCTCCATCTCTGAATGTAGCCGGAAAGTCAGTGGGATCATTTGTAGTTTCACCCCGAACTGTAAAGCAACCCTTACTTGATCTGCCGAGAACTGTACCACTCGTTCATTGACAGTGGCTCTCATCACTGGAGGTTTAACCCGACAGTCGTATTCAACTGTTCTCCAAAAGTCTTCAATATTTGGTAGTGAAATGGGAAGAGAAGTTGTGATGGCGTGAAAAATACGTGAGCAAACGAGAAATGAAATGATCCCACGATAGTCGTCCATACCATGAGCATCCGGATCCAAAGTAATATACATGTTGTGACCCGGAAAGAACTGTTGGTTATTATCTCCACCTTCATCACCACCAGCGCCACCAGCACCTGCCACAGCAGCCATATCTGCACAACAAAACGAGTCAAGTTAGGTCAGTGCTACAACAAGTCATAACTTCGCCGTTACCAGTAGCGAAGTTATGCTGTGGCGAGGTTGATAACTTTGCTGGGTAAAGAACTTTGCAGGTCAGAAGAAATCAAATAGAACAGGTTCAACATTACCCAACCAAAGTAACACATATTGAACAAAAGGAACAAAAATCACAAGTCTTAAAAGAAGGGCGAAGTTAAGATTAACTTCGCCTAACCCTAAAACCGCCCCTGTTCAACAAAGACATCAAACAAGTGATTTATCAAAACACGGTGAGATCAGAGAAAGAGCGAAGGAGGATAAGCATGCGCTTAAGATGATGGATGACTTATTATCATTAACAAATCTTCCAATCGATCAACCGTGTGTTGATAGGGTTTTCAGAAAAACGAGTCCAATACCGTTCATGGTAGACTAGATTAACAACCAATAAAACGAAATTATGAGACACACTGATGCTACGGACCTTTAACACATACGACAAACAGATTATTAAGGTTTATGATTGAGTTGGATAAGTTCGCTGAGGATGAGTTTGAAAATAAATTGACCAGATTGACCACCCCTTTTCTTTATATAGTTTAAAGAAACACCAGAGGCGAAGTTGGGCTAACTTCGCCCAAAATCAACTTCGCTCAGTCAAGGCATGGTCAACTTTGCCTATTTTGCTCACCATTTAACTTCGCCATTAAAATAATTTCGCCCGTTTATGACTTATGAACAGAAACATATAAAGTTGACCAAGGTCAACTTCGCCTTAATGTTCTTCGAAAAAGATTTAAACTTAACGATCAAAGGACCAAGTAACCAAAAGAATAAAATTCTAACCATAATACCAAAAATAAAATAAAAAAAATTGAATAATAGAATAAACGGGATCAAATTTCAGTCTTGACGAGAACCTGCATGTTTTAGAAAAGATCCGAACACGATTCATACTGATTAAGCAGCTGTCACTCAGATCCATGTTCAGCGGTATTATGACATAAAGAAGCAGGTTGTAGGCAGGTATACAACTTAGTATGGTTTTCATTGCTTCTGTGATACGGATTAGGTTCAATTAAGCTCAAAATTTAGATGGACATCACATGAGAGATTGTGATGTCTCCTATCTATTCTCAAAGCTTATTTGGCTTTCCCCAAGTCACCCCGAGTTGACTTCGACCCGTAGTGTATGATTAATCAATAAGCACTTGTCGACCTTTGGAGTCTTCTTCCTGTTCTTCATACTTTGAAATATTTGTTCTTGCCTCTCTCTTAGATATTTGTAATAAAAGAAGCTTCAGAAAACTTAACAATAATACCCCCCCCCCTTTTTTTTTCTTTTTAAGGAAAGACATTAATACAACTTCAAATTGAAGACAACTGCAAGTCCCGAATCTGGATCACTGCAGGTACTTAACATTATCTTTGCGGGAATCAGAACACTCAGGGGCTCGTGTATGACTGGGTAATCACTTTTCTGCCTATCATTCGGAAAGATGTATATGGAGACATGCACAACTCAGAATGATTCTCCACATTAAATCGAGAAGATTTAGTTTGTATCACTTCTACTTTTACGCACCATAGAAAGCTACCGTAACATACAATGACTGTTCTAGAGTTTTTTAGGCCTAATAACTTCACCAGTTAAGCATACAAAATCAGTTTATGTATCACTTTCCAAGGTTGGATCAATTTTCTTTTAAACATCGTATTGAAACTTCTTACGAAGTTATAGACTTGAAAAATTATATCATCTCCCTAAAAAAAATTTTATATTCCAGCGCCCCGATCAAGTCAAAGTCTTTAGGTAAACGGCTATCCTGAAGATCCAATGGATCAGCTGGACCGACCACATACAAGTATGTGTCCTTCTAACTAAGTATGAACGACTACTTTTAAGCGAAAGAATAAAAACCCATCATAAACCGCGCCGGTCACTTTCAGTCATATGGTTAATGGATATCCTTATAATCTACATGTAGAAGTAAGGACCAAACATATCCTTGGATATGTCCTTCAAACTTGAGCAACCGACATAATTTTAAGCGATAGTGATTTTTTTTTAAAAGAACTGAAAACAAGGTTACCCGGGATTGATCATCCATTAAGCTCAACAATATTTTGAAAGCAGGATCAGTCAAACGCTTTAGTAAAAAGATCAGAAAAATTATCCAGTGAATCAACCTTTTCAAGCACAATTAATTTCTTCTCAGCACAATCCCGTATAAAATGATGACGAATGTCAATATGTTTAGTTTTACTGTGTTTAACGGGATGGTTAGTTACTGAGATAGCAGCAGTGTTATCAATGCAAATAGGAGTTTGAGTGAAATTCAGACCATAATCACACATTTGTTGTTGTATCCATAAAATCTGGGAGCAGCAGTTTGATGCTGCCATGTACTCTGCTTCGCAGGTGGAAATGGCTACTGAGGTCTGCTTCTTGCACTGCCACGACACCAATCTTCCTCCGAGAAACTGACATCCACCGGTTGTTGACTTCCTGTTCTGATTGCAACCTCCATAGTCAGAATCCGTGTAAGCTACCAAATCCGGTTCTCTCCCTTTCGTGTACCATAGTCCCAACTTTGGCTTTCCTTTGAGATATCGCAAGATTCTCTTCACTCCCTTCATTTATGATTCCTTCAGGTTTGCCTGAAAACGAGCACAAAGACAAACTGCAAACATATTGTCAGGTCGAGATACAGTTAGATACATTAAAGAACCTATGGTTGCCCGATATTGAGTGGGATCCACATCTTCATCACTGTCGGAATCAGCACCTAGTTTGTGGTTGACGCAGATTGGAGTGTCAAATGGGGTACTATCATCCATCTTGAAGCGTTTGAGCACATCATGGACATATTTCGTTTGATGAATAAACATTCCATCTTTCTTCTGATCTACCTACAATCCCAAAAAGAAAGTTAATTCGCCCATGGCGCTCATCTCAAACCTCTTCTTCATGACCGCTTCAAATTCCTGACACATAGCAACTTTTGAAGCAGCAAAGATGATGTCGTCCACATAAACCTGAACGAGTAGAAAATCTCCCCCTTTTCTCTTGACAAACAATGTGCTATCAATCTTTCCTCTCTCGAACCCATTTTCTAGAAAGTAATCTGATAGTGTTGCGAACCAGGCACGGGGTGCCTGATGTAACCCATATAGTGCTTTGCTCAGTTTGTACACATGATCAGGAAAATCTGGGTTAGGGAAGCCCGGAGGTTGTTCAACATACACCACCTCATCGACTTTACCATTAAGAAAAGCACTTTTCACATCTAACTAGAACACTTTCTTCTCTTTGTGTGCAGCAAATGCTAAAAACAGTCGAATTGCCTCCAATCTTGCCACATGAGCAAACACTTCGTTGTAATCGATTCCTTCCTGCTGATTAAACTCTTTCACTACCAATCTTGCCTTGTTGCGAATGATTATCCCCTTTCTCATCTCTCTTACGCTTAAAAACCCACTTTGTACGGATAGCGTTCACTTGTTGCGGTTTTTCAACTAATTTCCATACTTCCATCTTCTCAACTGTGTCAGTTCTTCCTGCATAGCTTCAACCCACGAGCTATCCTTCAGTGCCATTTGATAATTCTTTGGTTCAGTCTGACTGATGAAGCAGGTGTACAAGCATTCATTTATAATACCCGTGTCTTTAATGCTTGCATAAACACACGTGTGTTCATCCAATCTTCTTCTAGTTCGTACACCATCGGAAGTATTACCGATCACATTATCCAAAGGATGATTCTTGTGAATTTTGGTGGACTGTACCGGACCGACTTCTAGATCATTCTCAAGATTTGAGGATAGTTCATCAGTATTAGCCTGAGGTTGTTGAGTGTGAAATGGATTGTAGAATTCATCTCCATTCGAGGTAGTAGGAGTGTCAACCGCACTTGACGATGTCGGTTGATCGTCATTATACTGCGGATGTTGTGCAATTGTCTCCTCTTCGTCATAGAGCATCTTTGAGGCCAGTTTTTAATCAATGTCTGCAAAATCCAAGTAAGGCATATTAAAAGATTTGAATAACTTATCATAGTCGAAAGCCTCTGCCGGTCCCATGCTAGGCCTTGGTGATTTGTAACTAGTAATGTCCGTGTTACAGACCACCTCAACCTTGTTGTTCGATAGATTAAAGACTCTTCTGTTGGGTGTCCCAACAACATAGCCAACTAAGATACCTTCATCAGCTTTCTCACCAAATTTAGAGTTAGTCGTTAATATCGAACATGGTGACCCGAAGGGTTCAAGACCCTTCAAATTTGGCTTTCTACCATGCATAAGTTCATAACAGGTTTTATTTAATCTTTTGTTAGTTAAAACACGATTAAGGATATAACAGGCTGTAGCAACAGCTTCAGCCCAGAACACCACGGGAAGTTTAGCATCTGTCAGCATGGTCCTGGCGCCTTTGATTAGAGTTCGGTTCTTCTTCTCAGCTACTCCATTTTATTGCGGAGTATATGGGGCGCTGTACTGATTCTATATCCCTTTCTGCAAGCAAAACATCTCCATCTGATAGTTCTTGAACTCTGTACCATTATCACTCCTGATGTACTTCACCTTTCTCCCAACAATATTTTCCACCTTGGTAATCAAGTTAATTACCAAATGAACTATCTCATCTTTTGTCTTCAGAAAATATACCCAGGAGTATCGTGAGTAGTCATCGGTTATCACCAAACAGTATGAAGTTCCTCCTAGACTTTTTACATTCACAGGACCAAAAATATCCATGTGAAGTAGGTCTAGGGTGCTGACTATTGAGTTAAGCTTCTTGGAGTGATGAGTCTTTTTGTGTTGCTTTCCTTTCTTGCACGACAAGCATTGATCATCAAAGTTAAAATTCTTCAAGGGAACCCCAAGTACCAACCCATTCTTGACAATGTAATTCATCTTGCGAAGATGAATATGACCCATTCTTCGGTGCCACAACTCAGACTCAGACTCAGTTGCCTTTGACAGAAGACACGACTCTTCTGTTGTTATATTAGTTGACCTCATATCCATTACAGACGTGTTATTTTCTCTTGGAGCTTTCATCACAACCCATGCCTCTGGTATCTTGAAACCAGGATAAAGTACGAGTGCTTCATCTTTAGTAAAATGCACCGTGTATTCTTTGTCACAAATCTGAGATACACTCAACAAGTTATGCTTCAACTCTTCCACAAAATTCACCTTTTCTATTTTTATTCCTCCATTTGTCACAGTTCCAATACCACTAATTCTTCCTCCACTCTCTCCAACGAAACTAACCCTTCCTCCTTGAACAGATTTCCAGTCATGTAACAATTTCTTGTTACCAGTCATGTGCAGGGAACAGCCACTGTCAACAACCCACATATTGTTTACAGCCCTGTTTGACTGTTCCTGCACAATTAAAGAGATAGATTAAAATCTGGGGACCCAAGACCCTCTGGTCTTGGGTTGAGTAAACCTGTTATCCGGCATCCAGTACTTTGGTTGCCCAAAGTCAGTTTGAGGATAGTTTCTATAAGTTCTGAATGGAAAACTTCTAGAGGACTGGCTATGAGGCCATCCAAACCTTCCTGAATTAACAGAATTATACTTGTTGGTTTGATAGTTTACTGGGAAAAAACGAGACTGATTTCTTTGAAATCTTGGATTAGTCCAATTATTGAAATTTGGTGTGTTCACATTCTTACCAGCATCAAAATTAGTATACGTTTTATTCTCAATTTTAGGAGGCCTCATACTTCTAGATTTTCTCTATTTCAGAGGACAATCAGCGACAAGGTGTCCCACTCTGTTGCATCTGAAACAACTTCTGTTCGAACTATTTTGGTTGTTTTGAACTTTCGTCTCAAAAGTTGTTGCAGATGTCGAGGTTGCATTACTACCCATTTGTCTAACATATGGTGGGACGAACGGATTTAGGGAAAATTTCTTTTCATCGGGCTTATAGTCCTCCCCTCGTTTTAGTAACACAACCTTTTCTTGTATCTCATCCGATTCAGGCGTTTTGTCCGAATTTGACGACACGGAACTAGAGATAGAACTAGTGACATTTGAACTTGTCTTACTTGTTTCACTCTCATTAACTTCAGTTTCTTTAGCAGAAACTTTTATGGGAACTGTCTGACTAATTTCAACATTAGCAGATTGCTGATTACTCGGATCATAAGTATAATTATTGTTGTATGGTGGTGGAACTTCAGAGAATCCAATTCCCCCTTTATTAACCGGGGAACGTTGAACACTTATGATGTGGTCTAACATAGCAGATGAATTTCTAAATTGTTCAATTTTTCTGTTTAGTTCCACCACTTTTACCTGGTAATCAGCTATCTGTTTATCTTTTTCAGCAATTAGTTTGGTCTTTTCTTCTAATACTTCATAACTAAGATCAATTACTTGTATTTTTTCTGCTAGAGTGGCTTTAAGACTTCTGATATCATTTTCACTAGCTTTTATTTTTACCGAGTAACTATTTTCTTTAGTTTTAGAATAGTGATGTTCTTCTTTTAAGTTTTTAAATTGAGTGTCCAAACTAACAAACTGATCATTTAATGTTTTCAATTGATTAGACAGTTTTTCTCATTGTTCACAATGAGAGTCAGAACTTACCTCTGAGAGTTGATCGTTCAATTCTGCCATGTATGCTTGATCTTCCCCCGTCTCTCTCTCACTTCCTCCAGTTTCAATGTTTACCAGATTTGCCTGTTCGAACACCTCCTCAACTTGTATATTCCAGTTGTATCCTCCGTTCTGTTGAGATACCATAGCCTTATTTTCATTAACACCCCCATTCTGTTGAGCAGGCCTGTTCTAGCTTCGTTCGACTCTCTCATTTGTACATTCTTTAGCAAAGTGACCATTCTGTTGATAGTTATAACACCGAACTTTTGACTTATCAAACCCCGGTCTTTCTCCAACAAACTTTATACCAGTTTTCTTCATACAACTCTTAACCCTTCTTACTGTCATTGCCATCTGCCACTGCCGATCCATTTCCTCTAGATCATCAGCGGCGATCTGATCATAGTCTTCATCCAACGTTGCAGGGTCAACTATTTTACCTTTGATATAATTCTCATAAGATGAAATGAAGGATGAATAGTGAGCGAACTGCTGTTCAGCTGATTTCACACTCATAGGCATATGTGAGTAGTTCTTGCTTGTACCACTGGATGAGAAGTTACCAGTTGTGGTTTGAGGTTTTGAGGAACTACTACCTCCTGCTACGAAACATACGTCACCATCCATATTGAGAATCACATGACCATCTAGAATGGAGTTTGATTCTCCCTTTGAGTAGTAGGCAGTGGTATCTGATTTTGAACTTGAGTTTGGAGTGACTTTCGCACCATACATTCCCGGATCCTGAACCTGATCAGTTGGTGTCTCCTTTCGAGCCATGTTAAGTTCAAAATTTTGTAACTTATTTACCACTGTTTCCAAATCACTCTCTCAAAGTCTTTATCTTCTCGCATAAGAACTGTGTACATTTCCCATTTTGGTGGGAGAGCATCAAGAAGTTTCTTGACTATCTCTTCTTCTTTGTATTCAATGGAGTAGTTATTTAGCTCGGTCATCAGATGATAATATCGTGTGATGATATCATCAAGTGATTCGTTTTTCATATACTTGAATACGGAGAATTGAGTTTTTAGCAGCTTTGTCTTGGAGGTACGAATCCCGACATTTCCTTCATATCTATTTTCTAGTGCTTCCTATAGCTCTCTAGCAGTTTTGTATTTCTTGAAGGTATGAAGAATTTCTTGTGGAAGTGCCATTGTTATAGCTGCATGCGCTTTACTCTCTGCCTCATACATTTTCTTTTCATCATCTTCCATCTTACTGTACTTCTTAATCTGTTCACGACCTTCAAACATGGACGTTGGTGGAATGTACCCGTCTTGAATGCAAGCCCACATCTTTGCGTCTTGATACTTCACATACTATTCAAATCGATCTTTCCATGCAACGAAATCAGTTCCTTTCAGTAGTTTTGGAGCTTTCGTTGCAGAACCAGCCTCAACCTCCATCTTTACCAATTATGTGATGTTTATCGAAGTCATACTTGAACTAGACGAGACTTAGAATTAAAAATTTGGATTCTGGGTGCAGTAGGCAGCGAAGTTACTACAACTTCGCCTGTAGAACTTTGCTTAAGGACAACTTCGCCTTCCACAACTTCGCTAAAAATAACTTCACCTACAACTTCGCTGTTCTCTTAACTTCGCTGATCTCTTAACTTCTCTGATCTCTCAACTTCGTTGATCTCTCAACTTCGCTGATAATCAACTTCGCCAAACACTTATATGTTCGCTGAAACCCTAATTCTTGTGACGGCAAGTTCGCCAGAAGAACAAGAGTTTTGCAGGTTAAGTTAGGACGATTTCGAGGGATGCGAGGGTGATTTAAAGGTATATTTGATGAGGGAAGATGGGTAAATGGCAAAAACGAGGTATTTCAACGTAAACTTGTTCTGCGAATAGTCAAACAGAACGATCTTAACACCCGTGTGATAATCCCGAACCAAACAATCACGAGCAAATTGCTCTGATACCAATTGTAGGTTCCCAGCCGGAACTAGAAGGGAGTATCTCGTAGTACGAGGGTGCGGAATCCCCACGTATACGATACGAGTGTCGAGATGATTAATACGTTGAATATATGTAAACACACAAGATTATACTGTAAAACTTGATATATTGCAAGTGCCAACACGTGATACTAAAGATCACCAAAACAACTCGTTCGAAAAAAAACTATTTCACTAAAGCCGAAGTTGAGGTATTTATAAACCTCGACAACTTCGCCTAACATACTAGGCGAATTTGTCATAACTTCGCTTCCCCAAGTTCGCACAAAACTAGCGAACATAACAAAAAACAGTATTTAACACGAAACAAACAAACTAAACGATTACAGACACAGACAAACACAAGATACTGAACTACTGACATCATGCACCATCAGACTCCCCCTTGGCAGTAGCTTCATATCTCTATCTTCTTTCTCGTGTCTTGTAATCCCAAAGATCTCGTACCCCTCGTCTTCAAGCATGAACGCCCTGTCTCACACAAACAGAGACCACCTTCTGGTACTTCTTGGCTTCATCCTTCCACTTGGATCTCATTCCAAGTGTCTTCGTTTAATAGAGTTTAGTGACTTTTCTAAGTGAGAACCTTGTTTCCGTGCTCATCTAGGATCAGTTCATCCTGATTGTTCTTATTGCTTGGATGAAGTGTATACCATTCCGATGATTGGAGATGAGACTATCGGATTTACACCGAAAGCCATTTCACAATACTCTCAAGAAGAAAAGAAAGCGTTGGGTATTGAAACAAAAGCATACTCTACTCTTTTAATGGCGTTACCTAAAAACATCTTTCATCAAGTCGGTAGCATAAAGATTTGTGATTCGTTGTTTCAACACATTCGTATGAGGAGTATGGGTAACACTGCTGAAAGTAAGAAGGTGACGTTAAAGTTTCAATTTAGAAACTTTAACTTACTTAAAGGTGAGACTGTCGAAGAGATGACAATACGGTTTAATCATCTGATAGCCTAAATGGACAAGATGAAAATGGAACCTTCTGAATCCAATAAGATAGACACAATTAAGGGTGCTTTACCGAGTTCTTACTCGACTTTCTTACTGGTGCTGAAAGAGAATAATTACTTCAGCAATGAAGATCTGACATCACCTGAATTCATGCAAAAATTTGAAGCACGAGAATATGAACTTAAATGTCAAAAGTCTTCTAAGGATAGTCAAGATCCAGCTTTTTATGGTGGGAGTATGCCCTTAAGTTCAACCATCTCTCCAATCACCGCACTTCTTACACAAAATTCAAGTGATAATGCTACCACTATCTATAGTTATCCACGAGCATGTTTCTACACTGCTGGATGTTCTGGGTCACCAGGTACTTCTGGTTCTTCTGGTGGATCTGGAAATTCATCCACTACAAATCCATTCTCATCTTCACCGAATGTTAACATGAAGGAAGCTGAACAAAACTTAGCTTTCTTGTCTGCATTCATAACCTCATATGAGAATCTGTTGAGTAGTAACATTGCAACGAGTGATTCGATTGATGAAGACTACGATCAAATTGATCCTAATGAGTTAGAGCTCATGGATTTGAAATGGAACATGGCGATGATTGTCCGAAAGGTTAAAAGGTTCATGCAAAGAACTGGCAAAGATCTTCCTGCTTTAAACAAGAAGGTTGGTTTCGATAAACTGAAGGTTAAATGTTATAACTGCCAATAGTTTGGACATTTTGCAAAGGAATGTGATAAACCGAAAAAGGAGTATACTGGTCCTCGTAAACAAGATCAAAGTTCTTCAGCAAAACGAGGAAATGATGCTGATAAGAAACCTTCTGCTTTTACGTCACAAGCTATGCTAGCTGATGGAATTGACTAGTCACAACGACTGTTGTGTAATGATAATCAAGCTAATCTGGTCATGTTCAAGTCAACTGAAAATTTCCAAGATGCAAGTGGGAGTGATCTATCTTCTGATAATGACACTGAATCGGATTCTGATAATTCATGTGACAAGCTTCCGACCACTTTTTCTTGCATGACCAAAATTAATGAGGTTAGTACTTCTGTTCCTATCTCGGTTAATGTGTATCCTAATGTGTCTTGTGTTGAATGTGAGAAAAACAAGCCTAAGTTAGAGTCTTTGAAAACTCACAATGACTGTTTAGTAAGAGAAATTGCTTCACTTAAAGATACTTATCGACAATCTTTAGAATCTCAAATGAGATCTAGGGAGAAAATTGAAGCGTTGTCGACAAGTAATCATGATCTCAAAGCTGAGTTGTCGGTCAAAATGACAATCAACGATCAAAAGTTTCAATAAATTTTGAAACATCGTTCTAAGATAATTGAGCTTGAGAATGTGGTTCTTGAGTTGAAGAACAAGTTAGGGAAAATTTAGAAACTCCTCCTTTTTGCTAAATGAAATAATCGAAGTATCAGGTAAGTAAAAAGATTTGAAAAAGGGTATAGGTTTTGTTGAAATACCACCACCATTTCAAAATGATTATAGAGCAAATCATTATGCTAGGAAAGAAGAAGAAGTGCTTGTGAAAGAACCTGTTGTTTCTGAAAAATCTAAACCAGTAAAATCTGAAAATTTCAAAGCCCAACCACCAACTCAAAAACATCATGTCGAAAGCAATAAAGTATTTGTAGAAAATGTTGAGAAGGTGATCATTGAGGATGTGTTTGAACCTGAAATAATACACCAAAATCAGAACGTTCCAAGTTCTAATCACATTTTATGTGAACCTCATGAATTTGAGGAGGCTGTGTATGGTTCACACACAACTCAAGTGAAAAAGGAGGAACAAGTTAAGGATAAGTCAGTGAAGGCCAAGAAACCATAAAAACCTAAAATTTCTGATGAGGATTTGATAAGTTTTATCAATCCTACTATTTCCAATTCATCAACTGGTTGCGTGTTTAAGTTGAAAGGAATAGACACAATATTCACTGAGAAAGACATTCCGATTAGCATTATCAAACCAGAATTGATCGAAAGTGTCTTTCACAATGAAACTTCCAAGATACAAGATCTTGAACGTCAATATGCTTGTGCCAAAACATCAAACACATCAGACCCATTGTTTAAAGCTAAGCAACTGTTAAAAACTGCTAAAAAAGGTTCATTTTGTGAAAACAACTGGAACTGATACATTGCAATGTTTTTCCAATTGTTCTAATCTTGATCTCTATATGAAAAAGAAATCTGTTTCGTCTGATGGGTTGGCCAAAAATTTTACAAGAACTGTGAGTAATCAACCTTCTGTGACATCTGTTTTCGTCAAATCTCACCATGATCGTGTGGACATGCGAAGTTGCTTTCTGTGTGGACAACAAGGTCATGTGGTAAGAAACCGTGGACAGAAGAAATCTCAGAATCTTCATCCGTTTGTCAAGGACCAATCAAAACCGGATTCCTGTGATAAAGGAGATTCTGAAACGACCTTTGTCGTGTGATGATGATACTCACATCATGTTTTCAAATGTGAATCCACGGAAGGTGATTCATGTGAATGAAACATATGGTCAAGTAAAACCAAAGTTTGTTCCAACCGAGCCAATCTGTAAGAACATGAACTCAAATGTCGTTCAAGCTGCCTATTTAAGATGAAAGTCTAAGAGGCCTGTAACTTATTCTCAAGTTGCTGAACAACAACTGAATTCTGTTAAAGTTTATTATTCTCATGAAACTCAAAAGGTGCCCAAGACTGAGGTCTGGGCTGCCTTTTTGAACTAATCACTTTCATTTGTGTGTAGGGTACATCCAAGACCGTGTCTGGTGAAAACTGGATAATGGACAGTGGATGTTCTCGTCATATTACTGGAAATCTCAACCTCTTAACAAATGTTAGGAATATTCAAGGGGGTTATGTGGCTTTTGCTGGGAATTCTAGGCGTATGATTACACAAGAGGGTGAAGTTTCAAATGGGCATATTACGTTTGAGAAAGTTAACTACTGTGATAAAGTTGATCATAATTTATTAAGCGTGTCGCAAATATGTGACAAGAAGTATACAACAATATTTACTAATAAAGAATGTCTGATTCTGAAACCGGGATACGTCATTCCCGAGGACATGGTTGTCATACGATCCCCTCGATCGAATGATATTTATGTCTTGAATTTGTCGTCTAAGGCGTCAACTTCTGTGGAGACGTGTTTCGTTTCTAAAGCAACTAAAAAAGACTCTATTCTCTGGCATCGTAGGATGGGTCATATTCATGTGAGGAAGATGAATTATTTAATGGAAAATGACTTGGTTGAAGGTGTTTCTTTGAAGAATTTTAAATTATCTGACCAATGTGTTGCTTGCTAGAAAGGAAAACAGAAGAAAAAGTCACATCCGGCTAAGATATTGAATTCCATTGATACTCCTCTTGAACGACTTCATATGGATCTTTTTGGTCCTGTGAATCGTGCTAGTATCGCTGGAGATTGGTATTGTCTGGTGGTTATCGATGACTATTCAAGATATTGATAGGTCTTATTTATGAGTTCAAAAGATCAAACACCTGTTCTGGTTCAAAATTTAATCACTAAGATCGAATCACTAGACAAGCAAAATGTGAGAAGAATTCAAAGTGATAATGGTACTGAATTTAAAAACACTGTATTGGATTTCTTTTGTGTTCAAAAAGGATTTCACTGAGAATATAGTGCCCGTTATGTACCACAACAGAACGGTGTTGCTGAAAGGAAAAACAGAACTTTGATTGAAGCAGCTAGAACTATGCTTCCGATTCTTAGCTTCCTGTCCAATTCTGGAATGAGGCTGTGAATACTGCTTGTATACACTTAATCGAATTCTAACTGTTAAGAGACTCCAAAAGACTAGTTATGAGCTTTGAAAAAACGAAAGCCTAACTTAAAGTACTTGGAACCATTTGGGTGTCCATGTACGGTGTTGAAAAGAGATGTGGGTAAATTTGAAGAAAAAGACATTGAGGGTTATTTCTTGGGTTATGCTTCTCTGAAGAAAAGAGTATTTAACTTTACTTCTGGTTGTGTGGAGGAATGGTACCATGTGGATTGTCAAAGGTACACCACACCTCCTCAAGGAAAAGGTCCCGACTGGATGTTTGATTATGATGGTTTATTTAACTCGTTTACTCCATCAACTAAGCAACCATATGTAGACCTGGTTCGTGCATATTTTGAAGATCAATTGGTAATTCCGAGGTTTTCAAGTTGTAATGATGTTGTAGCTCCAATTGAAGATCCAAGTGATGATCCTCCAGCTTCTTCTGATAATGCTTCTACTTCTTCTGATGATACTCAAGTTATTGAACCTGATGTTGCTGATGCAGTTGAAAGTGATGATTCATATCAACTGGGAGAAAATTACACTAATTTATTCGACAATGTTGTTGTTCTTGAGAATTCCACTCTTAGGATTCATAATTATCATCCAAAGGAAAACATCAATGGGGAACTTGATGTGGGAGTACAAACGCGTCATCAAGTTGTCTCCTCGAGTGAAAATAATGTATTGTGTGCTTATGCGGATTTACATTCCTCTGGAATCGTCAATCTCACTAAATACACCTACTTTTTATCCCAAGTAGAGCCAACGTCGACTCGTAAGGCACTTGAAATATTCTTCTTGGGTAGAGGCAATGCAAGAGGAATTGCAATAGTTTAACTGACTGGGTGTATGGGATCTTATCGATAAACCTACTAGAGTCAATAAGCCTATTCCGACTAAGTGGGTATTTAAATGTAAAAAGGACGATCGTGGTGTGATCGTGAGAAACAAAGCACGGCTAGTGGTGCAAGGTTTCCATCAGCAAGAGGGTATAGACTACACTGAGGTATATGCTCTGGTTGCAAGATTGGAAGCTATATGAATCTTTCTGGCTTATACGGCTTACATCAATATTAACGTCTACCAAATGGATGTAAAAAGTGCTTTTCTCAATGGTAAATTACACGAGGAAGTGTTTGTTTTTATAGCCTCCTGGCTTTGAAGATCCTGATTATCCAGACCAAGTTTACCGTTTAACAATGCCCTGTATGGTCTACATCAAGCCCCGAGAGCTTGGTATGGCACGCTTGCCGACCATCTGACTGATAACGGCTTCAAGCAAGGGACTGTTGACTGCACTTTATTTTATAAGAATATTGGTGATGATCTTCTCCTCGTCCAGATATATGTCGACGACATTATCTTTCGGTCAACAAACGACACGTTATGTAAGGATTTTGAGAAGTCAATGCAAACAAAGTTCGAGATGAGCTCGATGGGAGATATGCACTTCTTTCTAGGGTTGCAAGTTCACCATTCTGCAAAAGGAATATTTATTCACCAGACTAAGTATGTGAACGATGTCTTGAACCGATTCAAGATATCTGCTGGAAAAATCCCTTCAACTCCTCTCCCCGTGGGTCACAATTTATCACCGGATGAATAGGATGACACCGTCGATCCTACCCTCTATCGTGCTATGATTGGATCTTTGATGTATCTTACTGCTTCTCGACCTGACATTATGTTTGCAGTTTGTTTATGTGCTAGGTTTCAAGCTAGTCCCCGAGTGACTCACCTGGCAGCGATCAAACGTATTCTTCAATATCTGAGGGGCAATCCAGACATCGGGTTATGGTACCCCAAGGACGATAACTTTGAACTTACCGCCTTTTCTGACTCAGACTATGGAGGGTGCAAGATTAATTTTAAATCGACTACGGCAGGGTGTCAATTCTTAGGAAGCCGGCTTGTTTCCTGGCAGTGTAAGAAGCAGACAATAGTCTCCACTTCAACCGCTGAGGCATAATATGTTGCAGCTTTGAGTTTCTGTTCCCAGGTTTTGTTGATCCAACAACATCTGCCCGACTACGGTTTGAAGTTTCTTACTATTCCAATTTTAATTGATAACTCTGCTGCCATTAGTATCACCAAAAATCCCGTACAACACTCTAAAACGAAACATATCGAAATTCGATATCCTTTCATACGAGATTGTTTTGAAAAGAAATTAATCGATCTTGAGAAACTACATACCGATTTTCAAAAAGCCGATCTTTTTACCAAAGCCTTTGAAAAAACTCGATTTAAATTTTTGCTTGGTTTAAATGACCTGAAGACCCATGTTGATATCCTGAAACAAGGATGACTATCTTTATTTTCAGTTTAATTTTTCTTTTAAAATTTATTTTGGTATTGGATTTTAGGGGGTGAAAAATACAAAATAGAAAAATATTGTACATTCAGTTTGTATAGATAAAACTCAAAAACATTTGAAAATTTTGAAAGACAAAAACATTGTGTTTTATTGTTTTTAAAATATTTTGAAAATCCAAAAACAAATAAAATCTTCAAAAAAAAAATCGTGTTTTCAGTTTTGACAGGAATTGATAAACAACAAGATCGATTAACACGAATTTGATCAAACAATACTTTCAATTGATAATAATATGGGTTCGTTCGTTGTTCTGATGTTACAGACATCACAAATATATATATATACGATACATACATACAACTTTAATCTAATGACATGTTTGACCCTTGTACTATATTTATATTAACATAACTAAACTAAAATATAAATAAACATAAAGGACTAAATGCCCTTTCGGTTGTGAGTGATTATTTCCAACAATCACCCCCTTAATCACGATCAACTTGAAGCAGGTCTTTGATGCCGAGTAGTTCCCTCATTGTGATGAACTTGATCCTTGGTAGCGCCTTTGTTAAGATGTCAGCCTTCTGTGATTCTCCAGCAATATGCTCCACGGTTATTTGTTCATTTTCGATGCATTCACGTATGAAGTGATAACGTGTATCGATGTGCTTGCTTCTTCCATTAAACACGGGATTCTTCATTAAGGCTATTGCTGATCGGTTATCAACCAACAATGTGACCTTTTCTTCTTTCCATCTGGTTAAAGCGCTGAGCAGTCTCTTTAACCATAATGCTTGACATGCTGCTGCTGTTGCTTCCATGAATTCTGACTCGCATGATGATAATGCTACGGTAGGCTGCTTTTGAGTGCACCAACTGATAGGAGAGTTTCCAAAGTAGAATATTATTCCTGTTGTGCCTTTCCCTTCTTCAGTGTTAACTCCATAGCTACTATCACTATAACCAATTAACTTGCATCCTCCATTGCTTTGATAAGTTATACCATAATCTTTTGTTCATTTGATATAACGAATAACTTGCTTTATTGCTTTGAGATGATGCTCCTTTGGTTCTTGCATGAATCGACTAAGTAATCCTACAGAATAACTTAAATATGGTCTCGTATGAAGGAGATACCTTAGGCATCCTATTAGACTTCTATACTTGGTGGGATCAACTGGTTCTCCACCTTCAACTTTTGTTAGTCTAAGTCCTGGATCCATTGGTGTCTTTGTATCATTGCTTTCAAGCATTTCTGAGTCCTTGAGAATCTTGTTCACATAACCAGTTTGTTTAATTGAGATAACACCCCCTGATTGGGTGACTTCTATTCCTAAGTAGTAGGCAAATAAACCTAAGTCCCTCATTTCGAATTTTCCTTCCATTTGTGATTTGAACTTGTCAATTTCTTTCTTCGGTGATCCGGTGACAATCAAATCATCAACATAAACTCCAACTATCATATTAGAGTTTGAACTTGCCTTGATATAGACTGCTTGCTCTAACGAACACTTTTGAAATCCAAGTGACTTCAACGTGTTGTCTAACTTTACATTCCATGCATGTGGTGCTTGTCGTAGTCCATACAAAGATTTTGAAAGTTTGTAAACTTTTCCTTTGTCTTGTGGTTTCACAAAGCCGTCAGGCTAAGAAACATACACTTCTTCTTTTAATTCTCCATGTAAAAATGATGATTTAACATCTAGATGGTGTACTTCCCATTTGTTATAAGCAGCTAAGGCTAAAATTAATCGTACAGTTTCTATTCGTGCTACCGGGGAAAAGACTTCTTCAAAATCTATCCCATGTTGTTGTACATAACCTTTTGCTACTAAACGTGCCTTGTGTTTTATTATACTTCCATTTGCGTCTCTCTTGGTCTTGAATACCCATTTCAAACCTATTGCTTTATGATCCTTGGGTAAATCTGTCAAGATCCAAGTCTTGTTCCTATTGATTGAATCTAATTCAACTTTCATAGCTTCAATCCATTTTTCATATACTGCTGCCTCCTTATACATTCTAAGTTCTTCTTCAACTAGTAACAATTCATTTTCTTCTAAGATTATTTCTGGTGCTCGAGCATAAATATCTTCTAAACTTTGAAAACGTAACGGTGTATGATCATATGGTCTAGAGGAGCTTGCAGATGTTTCAGAGTTTGGTTCGTGGGTGTATGATTGTGGAGTGACTGTTGAATTTGGTGGATTAACGGGTGAGAGTGGTTCTTCATCTTCATGAGTTTGATTTTCAGTTTGTTCAAACTCAGGTTCGACATTGATGGGTGGAACAGATGTTGAAACTTTGTCAACTGTAAATTCTGTCCATTCGTTTCCTTTCTGATTAAAACTCTTATCTTTCTCCTTCCAGTTCAAAAACTCCTATTCCATAAAATGTACATCCCTACTTACACAAATTCTATTTGTTCTAGGATCAAATAGTCTATAAGCTTTTGATCTTGGTTCACTACCTAAATATACCATTTCAGTGCTTCTATCATCCAACTTCTTTAAGTGTGGTAGTAACACTTTTGCATATGCCTTACAACCAAAAACTTTAAGATACTTCAAATTTGGCTTATCACCTTTAAGCGCTTCAAAAGGTGTGCTATTAACTAAAGCTCTGGTTGGTGTTTGGTTTAGGATGTAGACAACATGTCTTACTGCTTCTGCCCAAAATATCTGAGGCATATTACTTGCCTTTAGCATACTCCTAGTGGCTAATAATATTGTTCTATTTCTTCGTTCTACCATGCCATTCTGTTGCTGGGAGTATGGTGCAGTAAGTTGTCTTGCTATTCCATTTTCTTTATAGAACTTGGAGAAATCTTTGGACGTGAATTCTCCACCTCTATCAGTTCTAAACATCTTCAATTTGGTTCCTAACTCTATTTCTATCATCAACTTAAATTCCTTAAACGTCTCAAACGCTTGATCTTTTGATTTGAGAAAGTATACCCACATGTACCTTGTACAGTCGTCGACTAATAAGAAAATATACTTCTTTCCTGAATGAGTTGATGGCGAGATAGGACCACAATGATCTCCTGAAAGTAAACCTAATGGTTTAGTTGATCTAGATTCGGCTTTCCTTGGAAACGGAGATCTATTATGTTTTCCAAGCAAACATGCATCGTAGACTTGTGAGGAGTGTGAAATCCGCGGGACTCCTCTAACTAAATTCTTCCGTGTCATGTTGTTAATCGTGTTAAAGCTCATATGACAAAGTCGTGCGTGCCATAGCCATGCATTATCTTGCAAACTTGCTAAAAGTGAGATGGGCGTGCCAATATTCAAATTAACTATGTAAAGTCTATTCTTCGAACGTTCGACTTTCATGAGAAGTGTTTCCTTTATTTCATACAAACGTAACTGATTGTATTCCATAACGACTTTACATCCGATTTCTGTTAGTTGCCCTAGACTCAAAATATTGCTTTTAAGACTGGGAATGTAATAAACATTGGTAACAACTCTTTGCTCCATGTTTTTACATTCCAACAAGATTGAGCCCATGCCTTTTATTTCTACATATGAACCATCACCAAAACGAACATTCCCACTAATCTTCTCATCTAATTCAGTGAAATGCTCTCGCGAACCTGTCATATGGTTGCTAGCACCATTGTCGAGATACCACATGCTTTCATCAGTTAACCTATAGTTACTGGGCTTAATCTCCTTTTCGTTTAAGAAAACTACTTGAGTATCAGTACGGTCTTCACGGATTGCCATTAAAAGGGTCGACTCTTCGTCCTCTTGCACTAGATTGGCCTGATCTTGTGCATGATCCTTTTGAGGGCAATTTGAATAATAATGTCCAAGTTTGCTACATTTGTAACATCTAGCCTTACTTGTGTCACTAGTGAACTTCCTTCTATTTTGGTTAGAATATTTGGACAGGTCTGGAGTGGAATCTTCCCAGGATGATGATGGTGTAAACCGTCCACGACCTCGGCCTCGTGGATTGAACCTCCTACTTCCTCGTCTTGCATTTGATTGTCCACGACCATGATTACCGTCATGCCGTGTGAACATCAACTTATCCTGATTTTCAACTAGACTTCCTTTCTTTGACTTGATTCGTCCATCAAAAGTTTTAAGTCTTCCGATGGTTTCGTCTAAAGTCATTTCATCTAAATCCGAGTACTGTTCTATTGATGCTACTATTTGGATGAACCTTTCGGGCACGGAGTTAAGTAACTTACATACTAGGGTTGATTCATCAAAAGTTGATCCTAAACCATTTGCTCTAGAAACTATGGTGTTCAACTTAGCTGTGAATGAATCAAGAGATTCATCTTCTTTCATTTGCAACAATTAGAATTCGGATTTAAGAGTTTGTAATCGTGCCTTTTGCACACGATCTACTCCTACGTGTCTAGTTTTCAACGTGTCCCATATTTCTTTTGCACTTTGCAACTTGCAACACCAAATCTTCAGGTAATGATTGAAAAATAGAGGCGGTAGCCGTCTTATCTTTCTTCACATCGGGTTCTGTGGTTTCAAGCGGTTCAATCATTTCCCAAAGGCCATTTGCCTCTAATATGGTCTTGATACGTATTGCCCAAACCGTATAATTTGTCAGTTTTAAGATTGGGCATTGAAAACTAGAAAGTGTTGCCACTTCCTTGTAATGTATCACGGGACCACTCTGATTTGTGTCTCACATACTAACAATTTTCATCAACAATTCAATTCTAACGGGGAATCATATAAATCACTATGTTTTCCAAACAAACTACTGGTTTCTATAATAATCCAACAACAAATGAAATTCTATTGTCTAACAATCCGTGACAAAGAATTAAAAAATATGGATTAATAAACCTGATGATGATGATGTCGGGTTCTGATGTGAAGAAAAAAAAATCAGATTCTGATGCAGATATTTGGATTTTATTATCAACAAAATATTCTGATGCAATTATGATTTCCTTTATGATCTTGATTCCAATAGTTTGACTTCCAAAAAAAATACACAGTAATGAACGCTAATAAAATCCTCTGAGTGGATTCTTGATTCTGGATTCTTGCCAAACTTCCTCCAATTAATCTTGTTTATAATTAACGTTTATTGCAGGGTTTGATTCCAACAATAAATTGAAACAAATTCTAAAACGGGCCTGAATTGTTGAAACGTGTCTGGGAATTAACCGTCGTGAGTGGGAAATCACCAATAACGGACCAATTGAATCAATTAATTCAATTGATTTGTGTTTCCTTCAATTGCGAATTCCAATAAACTGAACGAATTTTGATTGATGATCGGTGGGACAGGGAACGATCGTCGAACTGCTTGTGCGTGCAATCAGAGATGACGAGGGATTGAACAATTGTTGATAAACCTATGATGAATCTGTGCTCTGATGCCAATTTTTGACAGGAATCGATAAACAACAAGATCGATTAACACGAATTTGATCAAACAATACTTTCAATTGATAATAATATGGGTTCGTTCGTTGTTCTGATGTTACAGACATCACAAATATATATATATACAATACATACATACAACTTTAATCTAATGACATGTTTGACCCTTGTACTATATTTATATTAACATAACTAAACTAAAATACAAATAAACATAAATGAATAAAATGCCCTTTCGGTTGTGAGTGATTATTTCCAACATTCAGTCTGAATAGAAAAATCCAAAAAACCAAAAATATTGTGAAGTATTTATTATGTTTTATAAGAAAATTGAATAAGATAAAAAGATTGTGTTTTATGTATGTAAAGAGAAAAACCAAAAAGATTTTTGCATACGATCGCTGAAAAGTATGTCAATTACTCATATTTGAAGAACATATACTTGTATATGTTTGGTCCTGAGATTTATTCATAAATATTCGGGATAGCACTTACCTGACAATGGAAAGTAGTTGGGGTGTTAGTTATGCGTTTTACTTTATTTTCTCACTGAGAATTATGTCGGTTATTTAAGTTTGTGGAGCATGCTTGCATGTCATGGTCCTATTATTCTCTTGTGAATTGATAGGATAGCCATTAATTTATAGACTAAACGTAACTAGGGCGATTAAGTTCATTTTGTTTTATGCTCCTCAAAATTTGGAGTTTCTGAAGAAAAAAATAGAAAATGATAGTACATTGATCATTTGACCCCATGTCCAGCAAGAAATAAGCTTAAAAGACTGAGTACTTAACTGCATTGGTGCATTGATAGGTCTTAAACAAGCTGTTAGTAAAGTATGTAATATAAACTTAAAGAAATGCCAAATTGAAAGAGGTGTTAGTCTCTAACAAAAATATCGGTTAGGATGACATAAATGTAATAACCTGTCATAATCAAGCCTTATATTTGTTTGATCACCAAAAATAAAATAAAGCAAATAACAAGCGTTGAGGTTCTAGACACTGTGAGTATTTATGGGGCTTAATCATCTGGGTATTCATATGCATGAATATTTCATTCTCTTTTAGAGCAAACCCAAAGTCATTAAACTTGATCATTGTTGTACATCGTACAAATTTAAACTACTGACTTGATCAAAAGCCGCTATCAGTCATACATTTGTTCCTCCCTTGCGCGCGTCTCAATACCAATAAGAAACGGACCCCAGGGGATACACTGTATGTAATCCAACAGATGGACTCGTGCATACTCACTCATAGGAAAAGAAAATCAATGCATCGCTCACAAATTTCTATAAAAATCAAATTTTGATCAACATTATAATGGTTTAAGTCAAGTTGGGGTGATTTGGCAAAAATCTAATTAAGCTTGAACCGAGATTAGAGGCTGATAGTTTCTGATATTCTGTGCTCTAATTGAATATTTAATCATATCACAGAAATGCTTGAAAGTTTGTTATAAGATTTAAGTGGACAACAATATCAATGACCGACTTAACGCCAGTCACAATATTGCTGAAATATAAAATTGTGATGGAAGGGCAATTTGGTCAATATGATTCTCTACTCAAACTCACCAAAATCTAAAAAATATGTATATATATTTTTCCTACTTTACTTTTTAATTTTCGGATATTTTTTCTGGTAAATATCTTTCATTATAAATTCAAAATACCAAAAAGATTTTGCTTTTTCATTTACATATTATTTAATTCTTTTTAAGTTAAGTTTTTTAAGCGTGAAACACGTTAAGGTATTTAATCATCGAGATACGGGATTTCGTTGATTAACTTATTTACTCAATTGGTATCAATATTTAATTATTCTTTTTATTTAATTGATTTAATATAATTTAATTTGGTTTAAATTAAAATTACATAAAAGTAATTCGTTATTAATGTATAACGAATCAGAGTCCTTATTAACGAATTGATTTCTAATTCACAGTATTACATCTGCTCACCAAAAAGGTGAGTTTTCACGAGCCCCTTTTTCTTGAACTGTTTTAAATATTTTCCCGGGGCGGAAAGCATGTTGTTATCAAAGTGTTTAAGTACATGCCGATCGCATGGAAATGAATGTATTTATATAATGTTTATTGTACGGGAATCGTACGGTAATGTATTAAGATGGTAATTGTCTGAGTTACTAATATTGTAAGGCCCGAAACAGTGTTCTGGGTTAACAGTGTCCCCAGAGGTTATTAAATGTATTTTCTGGGTTAACAGTGTCCCCAGAGGCTATTAAATGTGTTTCTGGGTTAACAGTGTCCCCAGAGGTTGTTAAATGTGTTTCTGGGTTAACAGTGTCCCCAGAGGTTATTAAATATGTTTCTGGGTTAACGGAGTTTTCACTTGTAGGCTCAGCATAATTACATCATTAATTTATGATTATTAAAATGATTTGTCATGGTTTACTTAAATTAGTGAAACTCACCAACTATTCGTAGTTGACCCGTTTTCTTTACATGCTTTCTAGGTACACCCAAATTGGAATGAGTGATACGTGCTTGCTGATGTGTGCTATTTTGTGGAAGCTTAAGAGTCTATATTTTGTTTTAAACATGTTAACGTACTATTGGTAAAAATTATGTGATAACACCTAGTCGGTAACGAAACTCGGAACAATGTAATACGTTTAAATTATTGTAGTGGTGTTTTCTTTATAAGCAATGCTGTTGATATCAGATGTGTCTATTGCATCCCGTGTACGTTTCCGCTGCGGTTACGGGGTGTTACAGAACTTGGTATCAGAGCCATTGGTTATAAAGAATAAGGATGACTTTAAAAGATACCTAAAATATAACCAGTAGCTCAAGTATTATAGGATCTGGATATCAACTAATAATTTATTGTGACGAGGTCTGGATGAACTTGGATGGACAAGTGAGTTATTATGGTCCGTAACATAATAACAGACTTGTCCGCACGAGGGAATTCAGGGGAAGTCACGGGGGACTTTAATAGGTAAAATTGGCAACATATGTGCAAATATATGATAATATTGTGTGTGGTCAAGTTGTATAATTATGTGTATATCAATTTACTTAGGATTTACATTATGAAAAGGACTATATGTTTGCTAACTTATGTACAGGTAAGCAGGTCAAGATCACGAAGTTTATCTGTAGAGGAGGACCCGGAGGAGGCCAGTTCCGGGGACTCTAGGAGTGTACGCTTAGCTTCCAGCACCGAGCCTTCTGAGACTAGCCTTAGGAGTGCTAGCTTGTCCTCCCCTGCTAGGGTTACCAGGTCTCCCACCCCACCCGCACCTCAGGTCACCCTCACCCCTCCCAGACCCGGTCCCCTCCTCACGGCGCTGATCAGTGTCCCGTATGTCCCACCTACCTTTACCCCACCCAGATCCACTTACCACAGAGGCGAGTCCTCCCGCCCCCAGCCCGGGCCTATGCCGCCACCTGTGTGGGGTACCCCCAGGGCAGTGAGGGATGAGCGTCCCTCCACCGAGGCGGCGTGGCTCCGGGTGCTCACCGAGCGGATGAATGAGCACACCACCGCCTTGACAGTGGGTATTCAGAGGAGGAACCTCTTGGTGGATTGCATACTGGACAGCCAGCATGCTATCGCGCAGCTGAGGAGGGAGGACGCCTACTCCCTGGGGTTGATTGACCGGATGGAAACACGGATCCGGGGTTTAATGGCAGTGATTGTGGGGATGGCGGCGGTGCTGGTGTGGTTGGTATACCACCGTGTTTAGTTGTGTTAGGACGGGAGTAGACAGGGGCCGCTTTTTGATACTCTGTGTAAGCAGTTAGTGGTGATGCTAACATAGAGTGAATCTTGGGTAGTTATAATACAACCACTGGCCCTTAGAGGGTCTCTTTTGGGGTATATCGTTATAGATACTTTTGGGTATCATTCAAGCACTGACCCATTGTGGGTTATGTCGAGATGATGCCGACATAGGCCCTATGTAGGAAAACTTAACTTATGTAATGATGACAGGAAGCGTATGTGAACTGATATGGATGTAAAATGTACTAATGTTTATTAATGAATGGAATGTTTGTTGTGTTTTATGATTGGAACTTGTATTAATTATATATATTTTCTTGATGTTGTGTAGAATGGCACCAAAACGTTCAGCCCAATTGTCGGAAGTGGACGTGAGTCGTTTGATTGCTCAACAGTTAGAGGCGGCGATACCGGATATAGTATCGCGCATCGCCGCCAGTATTAACAATTCGACCAATCCAGCCCCTCCGAGCAATCAAACGACCACCAATAATGACGGGGAACAAAATGTTAATCCTACACAGAATGATAACACGATTCCGAGTAATGACGCACCGCCTAGGGTGGTCGTTACAGACAGTAATGGCCCTATACCTACGGTAGAGACGAACCGTACTGAACCGATTCGTGCATCCAGGGGATGTTCGATCAAAGACTTTATGTTGTGCAAACCTCTAGAGTTTGGCGGGTCTGAAGGACTAAATGGGTTGGTTAAGTGGATGGAGAAAATAGAATCCGTAGTGAATATCAGCAACTGCCCCGAGGATTGTGTTGTTAAGTATGCTACCTGCACATTCACGGACCATGCCTTGACATGGTGGAACACGATAGTGCAGACCCGGGGTCAGGCGGCGACAAACCGCATGACCTGGACGGAGCTCAAGGCTCTTGTACTGGAGCATTTCTGCCCGAAAAACGAATTGCAAAAATTAGAAAATGAATTGTGGAACTTGGAGATGCAGGGGGCACACCATTTGGGTTATACGAACCGGTTTAATGAGTTGTCGCGTTTGGTACCATGGTTGGTCACCCCAGAGTCGAAGAGGGTTGAGCGTTATATTTGGGGGCTAACTCCAGTTGTAAGGAGTATAGTCAATTCTGGGGGACACCAGACGTATGAGGGTGCGGTGACGCAAGCTGGTATCGTCACGTATGACTTCGTAAGGAGCGGGTCACTGAAGGTGGCGGGAGAGTCCGCTGGGGGAAAGCGGGGTACACATGACCATAGGATCCAGGAAAAGCAACAAAATAAACGTGCTAGGCCCACTGCCCAAAACTACGCCATGACTAGTTCAGGCGGAAGACAAGAACCGCAGAAGGGAACGTTTCCTAGGTGCAGGAAATGCGGTTACCACCATGGTGGCATGTGCAAAGAAGTGGTATGCCACCGGTGCGGCAGGATTGGGCACTACGCACCGAGTTGTAGGACAAACCTGAACAACCTGAACCGACAACCGCAACCTATCCGTGCGCAGCCATTTAGGACCCAACCAGCCCGACAACAAAACCCGCAAGGAAACCAAATGGTGACCACCAGCCGTGCTTGCTATGAATGCGGCAGCACAGATCACTTCAAGAGAAACTGTCCGAAACTGAACCAGGGAGGAAATGGGCGGCAAACCGCGGGTCAGGCATCGTCGTCCAATCCGTCGCGAGGCCGAGCATTCGTGATGGGGGCGAACGAAGCACGCCAGGACCCCAGTGTAGTGACAGGTACATTCCTCGTCTCTGATCATTACGCTTCTGTATTATTTGATACGGGCGCCGATAGAAGTTTTGTCTCCGTTAGATTCCTGTCGATAGCAAACCTCCCAATTGGTGAAACCATAGAACCTTACACCATAGAAGTCGCTAACGGTAAAACCATGATAGTTAATCAGATAGTTCGGAATTGCCCTTTTATTCTGAACGAACAATCCTTTCTGATTGACTTGTTACCGGTAGAATTGGGTAGTTTTGACGTGATAGTGGGAATGGATTGGTTAGCACGTAACAAGGTAGAAATAAACTATGAAAAGAAAATCGTCAAGATCCGGGTGTCGGATGACGAAGAGGTATTAGTGCAGGGTGAGAAGTCGGGCAATATGATACCGTTTATATCCCACCTCAAGGTGTTAAAATATATACGCCAGGGATGCGTGGCGTATCTAGCGAGCTTGACGGCCACGGATCCTGAGGAAAAGCGGGTGGACGATATCCCAGTGGTATGTGAATTTCCACAAGTTTTCCCAGAGGAACTTCCTGGATTACCGCCAACCCGACAGGTCGAATTCAGAATCGACTTATTACCTCAAGCTGGCCCTGTTGCTAAGGCACCCTACCAACTTGCACCATCAGAGATGCAAGAATTATCCAACCAATTGCAAGAATTGTTGGATAAAGGATTTATACGTCCTAGTTATTCCCCGTGGGGTGCACCGGTACTATTCGTGAAAAAGAAGGACGGAAGCCTTAGAATGTGCATTGATTATAGGGAGCTGAACAAGTTGACAATCAAAAATAGGTATCCTCTTCCCCGAATCGATAATCTGTTCGACCAGCTACAAGGTGCGAGCTACTTCTCAAAAATAGATCTTAGATCGGGATACCATCAGGTTAGAATCCAGGAGGAGGATATCCCAAAAACCGCATTCCGGACTCGCTACGGCCATTACGAGTTCTTAGTTATGCCTTTCGGGCTAACAAATGCGCCAGCAGTATTCATGGATCTCATGAATCGAGTCTGTAAACCCTACCTCGATAAATTCGTCATCGTGTTTATTGACGATATTTTGATATACTCGAAGAGTAAAGAAGAGCACGAGCAACACTTGAGATTAATTTTAGAGCTTCTAAATCAGGAGAAGTTGTATGCAAAATTCTCCAAGTGTAACTTTTGGTTACAAGAAGTGCAATTCCTTGGCCACGTTATAAACCATCAAGGAATTCACGTTGATCCAAGTAAGGTTGAAGCAGTTAAGAATTGGCAAGCGCCTAAATCGCCAAAGGAAATCCGCCAATTCTTAGGCTTAGCTGGATATTATCGTCGATTTATAGAGAACTTTTCCAGCATTGCCCAACCTTTAACCCTTTTGACCCAAAAAGATCGAAAGTATGAATGGGGTGAAGAGCAGGAAACGGCGTTTCAAACGCTAAAACAAAAATTTTGCCAAGCGCCGATCTTAAGTCTCCCCGACGGAGACGATGGTTTTGTCGTGTATTGTGACGCATCCCGGAGAGGGTTAGGATGTGTGTTGATGCAAAATAATAAGGTTATAGCCTATGCTTCTCGTCAGTTAAAAATACACGAGAAAAATTACACTACTCATGATTTAGAACTGGGAGCAGTTATCTTCGCACTTAAAATCTGGAGACATTACCTCTACGGTACAAAGTGCACCATCTTCACCGATCATAAAAGTTTGCAACACATATTCGATCAGAAAGAACTGAATATGAGGCAACGAAGATGGGTCAAGTTATTAAGCGACTATGACTGTGACATCCGTTATCACCCCGGCAAGGCTAACGTCGTAGCCGATGCCCTGAGTAGGAAGGATCGGGTTAAGCCATTGCGATTGCGAGCACTAGAAATGATAGTCCAGTCAAACCTTTCGGACCAGGTTCGAGTCGCTCAACGCGAGGCGTTGAAAGAGGAACAACTGGTAAAAGAAGGACTTTACGGTAGCGAAAAGAATTTCGAACAGCGCGTGGACGAAATTCTCTATTTCAAAAATCTGATTTGGATCCCGACCCTCCATGACCTTCGTGAATTAATCATGGACGAAGCGCATAAATCAAAATATTCCATACATCCGGGATCGGATAAGATGTACAAGGATGTGAAGGAGTTCTACTGGTGGCCAGGTATGAAAAAGGATATAGCCACATACGTCGGCAAGTGTACGACGTGTGCGAGGGTTAAGGCGGAGCACCAGAAACCTTCGGGAATGTTACAACAACCGGAAATTCCTGAATGGAAGTGGGAGCAGATCACGATGGATTTTGTGACACATCTCCCCAAGACGTCCCGAGGACATGATGCAATTTGGGTAGTCGTGGATCGATTAACCAAATCGGCACATTTTATTCCGATTAGAAATAATTATAACACTGAGAGACTTGCGCAGATTTATATAAATGAAATTGTGTCTCGTCATGGTATACCCATCTCGATCATCTCCGATCGGGATAGCCATTTCACTCCAAACTTTGACAAGCTGTGCAAGAAGCGCTGGGAACGCGTATTGATCTAAGCACAGCTTACCACCCTCAGACCGATGGCCAGTCTGAAAGGACCATCCAAACCCTGGAGGATTTGCTTCGTGCATGCGTACTGGATTTTAAGGGAAGTTGGGATCAACATCTCCCACTCGTTGAATTTTCCTATAATAACAGTTATCATAGCAGTATAAAGGCAGCACCTTACGAAGCATTGTATGGACGGAAGTGCCGATCACCACTCTGCTGGACTGAAGTGGGCGACACACAGGTTATTAGATCAGACCTGATCCAGGAAACGACCAGCAAAATACTTGAAATTAAGAACAATCTGAAGGCCGCACGGGATCGGCAGAAGAGTTATGCCGATACCCGTAGAAAACCGTTATCATTTGAGAAAGGTGATAAAGTGTATTTGAAAGTATCACCTTGGAAAGGAGTAGTCAGATTTGGAAAGGCGGGGAAGTTAGCCCCTAGATACATTGGACCGTTCGACATTATTGCAAAAATCGGTCCTGTAGCATACCGATTAGAACTGCCTGATGAACTGAGTGCAGTTCACAACGTGTTTCACGTGTCGAACTTGAAAAGGTGTCTGGCGGATGAGACATCGGTGTTACCTCTAGAGGGTGTCCAAATAAATGATAAGCTCAACATTGTAGAGGAGCCCATAGAAATAGTAGACGGGAAAATCAAACAACTTAGACACAATAAGATCTCGTTGGTCAAAGTTAGATGGAACTCGCAACGAGGCCCAGAATATACATGAGAACGAAAGGACGAATTTCGGAAGAAATACCCCCACCTATTTCCTCAAAAGGAAGTAGTTGACGCGTAAAATTTCGAGGACGAAATTTTTATAACGGGGGGAGAATGTAACAATTCCGGCAAATTCAGGTATACCCTAGCCGGAATATACTATTTACGTGTTATTTAATACCGAATATATGAATTATTAATGTGTCTGTACGAGTATATAAGATTCAAAGTACGAATTATACTCGAATGTACAGTTAGTCGTATTGGAATTACGATTAACCGATGAACGGTTATTGAAACCCGAACGAATCGGGGATTACGTCATAGATGAAATATATGATGTTTAGTAAGGTTTACGAAGTATTAAGGCATCGGGATAAGTGAATTATAGCACAGAAAAAGGATTTCGATTTATTAGTACGTCGGTACGTTAAACGAAACCTTTAACATCAAACCAAGCAAGAGACGATCGATCAAGCCGAAAAAGATGCACAATGACCGACAATATGATGTGTTGAGTCAATGAATGTCATGGTTTAAGTTTTTAAAGATTTTAAATCAGTTTTATATAAATTTTATTTTTAAGCCGAAAAACGACCGTTTAGCCTCGTTTTAAGCCGAATTAAGTGTTTAACCGAAAAACGAACTGAACCAGATTATCCACAACATTATCCGGATTACACAATCCAAATGTGTGGCCATGGTTGGAGATGTGGGCCCCCCCACACATACTAGGACCGATCGGTCCCAATACACACACACACACATTTCATTTTCTTTTTTCTAAACTCCCAACACCAAAATCCTCTCAACACTCTTCAACCTTCATCCAAACCCTTGATTTTTAACAAGAATCATAAGGTAAAAACATGGTTATAATGGTTGATTCATAGTTTTGATTACATGATCTTAAGTTGTTTGCAAGAGAATGAAGTTTCAAGTGAAAAAATGGGTGAAAACCGGAGATGAAACCGATTCTTGCGTGATCAAGTGATGTATACAAGTTATACAAGGGATATTGGTCCAAGAAAGGATTTAAAAGAGTCAAAAACAAATTTTTACGGTTAAAATCTTTGTTTTGGTGTCTTAACCGAAACCATGAAAGAAATGGCTTGATTGTGGGTATAACTTGCTTGGTGTGGTGTTGTTGTGCTTGTAGGTGTTGTATCTAGTTGCTAGCAAAGGCTAGAAAGCAAGATCTTTGCGATCTAAAGCTAGAAACACAAGGTAGTTCGGTTTTTCGTATGATTTGTAAGATTTGGACAGATTGTGGTAGACTTAGAGTTGAGTCATGAAATTTCACAGAGATGATCTGCACATGAAAATATGAGAACTGTGAAATTTTGGTAATTTTTGGATAAAGGATGAATATTTGGTGAATTTAATGCTCGGTTTTGGCTAAAAATGGTGAAAAATAGCTTAACATCATGAAAAATTCTGGAAAAATTTAGATAAGCTTTTTATAACATATAAAAGTCACACACAAAATTTCAGGACCATTGGAGAAGTCTAAGTAGGCTTTTCAGTAAAACGAGTTCTAGGGTTTTCTAGCTCGGTTTTGGTGAAAATGGCATGAAAAATGAGTTTTTGGTTCTGTAAAAATTACTGGGAACTATATGGATGACAGAAGTCATCTCAGAAAAATTTGGGATTTTTCTAAAGTAATTTGGTATTTTCGGCATATTTGGTGTTTAAATGACGTTTAAAAATAGATAAATGAATATTAAATATAAAAATTAATTCTGGAAATATTTTTATAAAATTCCTTACTGTCAAAAACTGATTTGTGCAAAATTTCATGATCCGAGACTAAACGGATATTTATTTGTGCTAATTAAAACATAAAAACAAACTTTTAAAGCTTAAAACGCGGGGTAGGGTAAACCGGCAAAGTTCGCCTAAGCGAACTGACTGGTGTATAAAAACCTTAAAAATGGACTATTTTCATGAAACTAAATTAGTTAAGTAAAAATAAGTCATCCGAAAATAATTCGGATGATTTGGGTAATTTTACCCGATTTAGTCGTTTCCGGTATATTAAAGACGGAAACGGGCCCCGCGGCCAAACGGGGTGTCTAAACCGAGCTCTAATTTCACCACTTTAATTAAAATATTAATAACAACTATTTTCGGGTCGTATGTGGCCAAACTCATTTTTGAAAACATAAAGACGAATAACCGTGCTAGGCACGCAAAACGAGAAAACAAACTAATGGTAGTTTTGACTAAAGAACTCTAAGTAATATCACAATCTAAGTCCTGAGAAGTGTTTCGGGGTTAAAATTGTCCCCAGATCGTGTACGGTACTGGGTCAACAGTGTCCCCAGACGTACCGGTTAACACGAATTTAAGTTATATTAATAGAAATTGTGTAGTAACGACTTAGGGATCGTATTACAGATCCAGACCGGTAGCTGTTCACGGTATTACATCTGCTCACCAAAAAGGTGAGTTTTCACGAGCCCCTTTTTATTGAACTGTTTTAAATATTTTCCCGGGGCGGAAAGCATGTTGTTATCAAAGTGTTTAAGTACATGCCGATCGCATGGAAATGAATGTATTTATATAATGTTTATTGTACGGGAATCGTACGGTAATGTATTAAGATGGTAATTGTCTGAGTTACTAATATTGTAAGGCCCGAAACAGTGTTCTGGGTTAACAGTGTCCCCAGAGGTTATTAAATGTATTTTCTGGGTTAACAGTGTCCCCAGAGGCTATTAAATGTGTTTCTGGGTTAACAGTGTCCCCAGAGGTTGTTAAATGTGTTTCTGGGTTAACAGTGTCCCCAGAGGTTATTAAATATGTTTCTGGGTTAACGGAGTTTTCACTTGTAGGCTCAGCATAATTACATCATTATTTATGATTATTAAAATGATTTGTCATGGTTTACTTAAATTAGTGAAACTCACCAACTATTCGTAGTTGACCCGTTTTCTTTACATGCTTTTTAGGTACACCCAAATTGGAATGAGTGATACGTGCTTGCTGATGTGTGCTATTTTGTGGAAGCTTAAGAGTCTATATTTTGTTTTAAACATGTTAACGTACTATTGGTAAAAATTATGTGATAACACATAGTCGGTAACGAAACTCGGAACAATGTAATACGTTTAAATTATTGTAGTGGTGTTTTCTTTATAAGCAATGCTGTTGATATCAGATGTGTCTGTTGCATCCCGTGTACGTTTCCGCTGC
>NW_027491960.1:0-35470 GCF_021521415.1 Bidens hawaiensis
AGGGTCAACGCGACTAGGCTATAAGGTTACCGAGTCAGTCAACGTGTCTCGTTAGCGTAACCTCTACGCCGTGTATCGTGGTGGGTTTCTTAAGGGTCCGTCGTGTAGCGCTACAACAGCATAAGTTTTCCGTATAATTACACGTCATCGCGTATCGCGACGAGGCTTATATCAATCCGTCGCGTAGTGTGATGAGAAGATATTTAAAAAAAAATTTCCACAAAAATACTAAGGTGGCTCTCAATCGTGTGAAGTTCGCCATCAAAACTCCACATTGAGGTCGTGCACGTCGGGTGCTTCGCATCCTCCGCTAGGACAACTGAAAGTGTCTTGTCATATAAGAATATTATAACGTGAGCTCTCTTTCTTATAAAGAGCTTACAAGTTTTGTAATCTAGCGATGTGAGACAAGAACTCACTTTCTAATTTATATCAACGTGGGAGCATTTCATTCCTTTCTCCACCAATGTGGGATTAAAACTCACTTGTTTAAAAACTTCACTTTCCATTTGCTTGTATTTTTGGTTTGTTATAGGGGTGATGTTTGAGAGTAGGCGTGATGAGATCCCCGCGAGCTTAGTAGCGGCAACGAACAAAGAGATTAAATCTCTTTTGTGGGATTAAATCTCCCTCTTTTGTGTTGAATTCAAAGTTCAATTTTAAACCATAGTCACTCGTTTTATATATATGTTTTATTGTTAACTATGAGTTTTATACATTTTAAAGGTGAAAGTTTAGACGATTTAGAGTTGAAAGTCTTGAATTAATGATATTTTTAAGTTTTAGAAATTTAAAATTGGAAACTTTGTATGAAATCAGGCAAAACCAAACCGAACCAAGCCGCACGGTTTCAAAACCAAACCAAGTTCAAGCATAAAGATTTCGCTCGTTTCTTTAAATTCAATCTACTCGGTTCGGCTCGCTTTCAAACCAAACCAAGTATGAGCATGCCTCGTTCGATTCGGTTCGGTTCGTGAACAGCCCTATCTCCAAATCTCAGTTTTCATCTCAGTCTCCACCATCGGCGTCGACCGCGTCCACTCTCCGGTATCCACCGTCTAACACCTTCGGTCTCCATGAGTCATCACCATCTCTAGCCGGTCACCACCTCCGGTGAACCGGCCCGTGATCACCTTCGGCCCACATCTCACGTCGACTACCTCTTATATAGTGATGGCAGTCATGCATGCAAGAAAGATTCAACTACTAAACATCTCACTTCTCAGTTTTTTACTAATAATTTCACATTTAGGTTGTGCGTTATCATGGCGCCATAGGGGGCAGAGATGGCCACGTCAGAGGGCGTGGTGGTGAAACATCACCACACACGGGCGCATGCGGGGGCGTTTGGCGGTAGCCAGAGGTAGTGGCAGAGCCATGAATTTTATACTATGATTTTTCAGTGTTCGATTTTTTTTAGATGTCAAAGTTTTTGGACCCGAAAGTATTGGGTCGGGTCTAGTCGATCATTCGGTTAAATAAATAAAAATGAAGTATCATTATTACAACAAAAGTATATCGTCAACACTAAATAAAATAAAGTCATATTAAATAAAAAAGATGTAACATATTACAATCGTTCCATGCGCGTTTTCATGTTTTGAAAACGCTTCATATATTCATTCGTGACTTAAAAAAAGAACTCATTTTCAATGTAACAAGTCACCCATCCGATATCTTAAATCATTACTCATCCGATTACGCATAATTCATGATTAGATTTTATTTTGGTGTTATGTTTAAAAAATTTAATTGACATGGGCTTATTAATCCATTATATGAATAACTTTGAGCAATTTTTTATAATATATATACGAGTTATTATTTGTCCATTAATATTAATTTGATACTATATGTTATATAAAAAAAGACCGGGTTCGGCCGAACCCGGTGGTCAACATGTGGCTCTGCCACCGCGGGCACGAGGAGGGGGAGAGATGATGGATTTCCTCTTTTTTTTTTACATTTTAATATTAAACTAGCAGAAATGCCCGTGCTTCGCGGCGGGTACGCTATTTTAAAACTAATTTACTAATTAAATTGTATTGGTAGTATACATGTAATAAACTGAAGTGACTTTAAAAGGTCAAATCCGTCATTAATTCAGTATCATTATCTAGAAAATTTCTTTATAAACAAGTAGTGTATTAGTAGTATACATGCAGTCACCAAGAAACGTATACAATGAATCAATGCACCATTGGCCAGCACATAGTGCATGTAAGAATGAACAAGCACGTCTTTTTGTTCACCGAGAATCCCAAGACAAATAATGTTCACCGGCTTGAACTTGAAGCCAACAATGGAAAGATCTGAATTCTCCTACCAAAGATATAAAACAATTTTTAAGATAAAAGCGACACATTTTTTTATATGAAAATGAGCATATTGTAGATAAAAGATTATGATAATACATCCAACATTATTTGTCAATTTGACTTGACCAACCCAACCCGTTCCATCTGACATGTTTGAGATAACGCAACCCATAACCTTTTATTTTATATTGAATATATAAGAGTAATACAATCAATATTAAACTAAGTATTCAACATAAATGGAACATTTACCTAGTAACTCTCATTGTATCTAAACAAATATTGCTTAAATATGGTGCCATTTAAATAATAAAAACCCATGTCCATGGACAAAATCTAATGATGACACTTGATAGCGACCAAAAATCAATAACATTGAAAATTTTCTCCTCAAAACCAGTTCTGAGAAACATGTAGAGAAATAAAACCAATATTAACCGGCTTAACATATAATAGTAGATGTAACAGGTTTCTACTTCCACACTACTGGTTTGTTGTATTCATTGGTCAGTTTTTCGTTTGAATTAGATTTGAATCATATTATCGCTGTTGTTCGGTTTGAGTGACACTCAAATCCGGATATCTAACCAAAACAATATATAAAAATCGGGATTGGATCCAGAACAAAGTTAGAACCAAAAATCGACTTCAAAACTTCAAAATTTGTTTTATTTTTTTGGGGTGTAGTATCCAAGAAGTTTGGGAATACAATATTATTATCTATTTGGAACTTTTTGTATTTTCGAGCCACAAATGAGGAGGAATGGATTTATGGTATGTCACTGAAGGGTTGATGCAACAGATGACAAAGATTTTTTGAAATGTGAATTTGGTTGAGGCCTTTTAAAACTAAGATTTACAAGATAGATAAAAGACAGCATTAACAGCACTATAGACATACCTATTTTTTTGGAAAATTTGTAAGTTAAATGTTTCATATTCCTTCTCTTGAGCTTTTATCTGGTTCACTTGCTCTTGAACAACAACATAACCGGGCGTTAAAAAGCATAAGAGAATGAACAACATGTGTGTTCATGTTCGTTCGTTTGATAAGGTGTACAAATTTTTTTGTCCATACTAAGTTCATGAAACAAGAAGTCAAGAATCAATTTTAATATTACTGCATGCACAAACACGTACAACCACTTAAAACGAAAATTTCCTGGTTCGGACACAAATATCGTTTGCTCACGTCTTCATATTTTATAAATCTAATTTTTGGTCATTTTGATTCAACTCAAAATGACTTCAATAAAAAAAATTAAAAATAAAATAACTAATACGGGTCATAACAGGAAGCTAAGTTTGATGTGGGCAAACTTCATTTTGATTTAAGTTAACAAAAATCAATCTAGATAAAATTAGTGAGAAAAAAAAAGCATCCATAGTAACATTATCAAAAGTTCAAAACATCAATATCAACAGACGAACACGAATACACTTATTGTTATAACGAATGAGCACCAAAAAGAAACTCCGTTGGTTCAAGTTCGTGAACCATTTGTTTACAGTGCAACAAATGACCACAAACAAACATGAACATGGTCATTTTCTTATTGAACGATTACGAACAAGAAACTCCGTTTATTTAATGGTCCATGTTGAGTCGCTTCTTTGGTTAAAGTTAAACGAACCAATATAAACATGTTCTGTTTGTGTACTTTCGGTTCACTTACAAGCGTATAAGTCAACCAAAACTCGTTTTAAATCCTTAGTAATGTTCATATAGATTTTTTAATGAAACATAATTATACCAAATATTATATGGAATGTGAAGAAACTAAATCAAATAAATAAGCCAAGGGATTTAACAAAACAAACTTACTTGAAAGTTGAAACCAATGCTTCTCAAACGCTCGTATTCCTTGACCTTCAAGCCACTCTCCAAAAGCTGCATTGCCTTGTCTCCCCTGACAGTCACATAACATGCAATCTTTCCATTACACCTGATGCCAAAAGATGTAAATATGTACCTTACTGTGCAAGTCAACACCAGAATTATGAATACCTCAATCTAACAGTTGGTATAAACAATTCAAAATGAAAATCAATGATAAGAATTTTTTAAATCGAAAGTCACTTTAGTTGTAAATGAAACACAGATTACACCATAAAGAACAACAGCTAATCAAGATAACAAATTGCAATAAAAAAATTGTGATAATTGTGTTTCAATTGTCAGAAGGAAAAGATAATTTAAAATGATTTGATGAATGATAAGTTTGTTAAGCAAATAAGATATATAGATTATTGTTTATGAACTTATAGATCTAAGAAAACTTGGAAGAAACCTAGAATTCAACATAACTTACCAAACATGAACTTAGAATTCAGTTAAGGATTTAATAACTTTATAACTAACTACCGTGTTGGTTACAGCAGCATGCTCAGCTGGATTTTGACTCTAGGGACACAGTAAGAAAAATCCAGCAAGAATTACAAATCTATGTCTAACATAATACCATACTTCACCTTTGTTATTCATTTTACCCAACAATTTCCCAATGCTATATTCCAGCAGTTTCCATGATCCTATATGATACTAAACAAACTTCACAACAATCAAGAATTTTCATAATAGGCCAACAATATCATATAGTCAATGGCTCAACAGAGTATTGATAATAGTAATAATATTCAGTATGACTCATATGAATGAGAAGAACAATAACATAAAGCCACGAATCATCCTTGCACAAAACTCATACTTACCTTATAGCCAAAAACTAAATCCGTCATCTTCATTCGGATTGGTAAAATTGTAAAGTTCAATTGGAATTAAGAATCTGCTTACAATTCAATTGAGATCGAACAAAACTGACATACCTGGATTGTGTTTGGAGGAGTCTGACCTTCACCTACTTAGGATCGATACTCACGGAATTACAGTGTGTCAATCATTATTGGATCAAATTAGACTTGAGTTTAACAGAGCATGTGAAGACAATTAACGATTTCATACTAATCACTAACCTGGAACTTATTGGAGAATAGTAGATGCGCTGAATTTCTTGCCCTAATCGGCTAAGACATGGGATAACTAAATAGCATAGCGATTGGAATAAGAATAAGAATAAGCGATCCATCATTATAACGGAATTAACCGGTAGGTTGGAGTGATTTAACGACGGCTGAACTGACAGACCTACGTTTTGCATTCAATCTAAACCTGTAACTGATCCACAGAAGAAAAAATAGAGCATGTAAGAATGATTTAGAGAGAACAATACAAGATTGAAAGCTATATAAAGATGACGGTTGTTTCTTTGCTGAGAGAATAAAAAAGAAACCGCATCCAAATAGGTATGACTTTTTAGTTTTCAAATTATGGTTTGTTTCTTTTCTAGTCCTTCATATTAGTATTAATTTTTCCTATAAAAATTTTATCAATTTTTAAACCTTACGTGTATTTACACGGGTGCTCGCGTGATGCAGCGGGGAATACGGACATTGGTAATTACATTATAGATTTACGGGTGTTTGTCGTTTCGTTTGTAACTGTGAAACCATTTATTGGTATATGTAGATTCATAGTTCTTATTTTAAACTTATTGTAATATCGAAGTACATACGAAACGGAACCTAACCATTGTTAATGGATTTTGTTGGGTAATTTGCAACGGTTTAGTTTCAGATTTGGCGACCAAAAGCCGTTAATAATGACTTGACTCATGGTTTAATATAAGACCATTTAAACCAGACGACAAACGGCTATATGTAAAAAGAAATTTAACTGAAAAGAAACTATGACAATATCATACTCAAATTAAAGAGAATTAAATGCTCGTTTTTATGGTGCAATTTTTAAAAAATAATATTAACGTGTGAAAAAGTTATAACCGTTTAAAAATCGTTGGGGTATTTGGGTTAAAAATGAAATTATGAAGAATAAATAGTTAAAAGATAAAGGACCAAAGTTATAACCATTTCTTAAATTTGCAAAATATGATTAAAGTTAAATGGGCATTCTTGTAACTACTTTGGAGAATAATGAAACACAAGTGAGATTTAATTTGTCTTCATTTTAGGTTGTACCATGTGCTTAAATGTTTGTAAATCCTTTAAAAAACACCGTCTTAATTTGCCAATCTTTCCATCATTATATATAGTACAGTTATTTAATTGTTAATATATAAACTAAAATAAATAAATAAATAAATAATAAGTAAATTACCTAATAACCAACCAAGCCCCTCCACGCCATTTTGATTGAGAAAAAAGTGCGTATGCGTGTCACCTATGCGACAGTATTTTTTCTCAACGAAACCCGCCAACCCCCCCCCCCCCCCCACCCACTAACAAAGCCCCCATAACATATAGTTTGTTTTGAAAAACTCCTGTGTCTATTTATCTAAAGGATAGAGTTATAGATTATACAAAGAAGGAGCTAGTGTTAGATAGGGCCTAAACATGCTCATTTAAAGAAGCTAGAAGAACTATTAACGCGTGGGCTGCCTGACCATAAATTTGTAACATCTAACTTCTCTAATAAAAGACTACCACTAAGTGTCACTTGTCAAATTCTCATCAATTCTTAGACTTTTTAACCCATTTTTAAAATATGAATCCTATGGGTCATTACCCACCCTGTGTTTAATTCGGATCTGGATCTTTTATTTCTTCCTAAACCCTAAATCACACAACTATCCAAACTCCCATCCATCCCCCTCTCCTGGTCATTACCCACCCTCCACGGCCGCCACTACCACCATTGCCCGCACCGCCACTCCACGACCTCTTTCCGGTTTCCACACATCCATCAATCCATCCATCCCCTCTCCATGGTCGCTGAATACTATTATCGCCCCTCCACGGCCGCCACTACCACCACTGCCCGCACCGCTACTCCACGACCTCTTTCCGGTTTCCACACATCCATCAATCCATCCATCCATCGATCGAAAACTCTCCTTCAACGCCAAATATGAATACCGGACCGAGAATCTTCTCCGATATCGGCAAGAAAGCCAAAGGTTCTTTCAATTAATTTCGATTCACTATTATATTCATATTCAATTCGCCCTAATTTGTTTGTTTGTTTGTTTGACCTAATTAAAAACAAACAAATTAATTTCAAGTGTCATTAATAAGTTTTTGTTTGAATATTAGCAAAGATACTGGCTGATCTCGCCTACAAACACTCAGTTGACTTCTACTTTGACTCCCCATATTCAATTGAAGCAACAAACAGAGTAAATATTTCTTTACATCATTATATTCATATTTATTTATAAAAAGTATTTTGAAATAATTTAATTTTGTTGACACAGGGGTTTGATGTTCCCTGGTGGAAAAAGGCTTTAGGACAGAAGTTAACAGGCATGATTAACGAAATCGGTTTATACGTTTAAGTTTATAATTTGTGGTCAACGGGTTGTGTTGACCGAGTGTTTTGTGCAGGTGGAAAGATGGATATTTATCGCAGTGTATATAAGAAGCTCATCGACCGGTGTATCTCGGTTACTGTGTCCAAGTGGATGATGAAAAATAGCGCGGACTCTGAAAATATTAATTGGTAAATGCTACGTACTGCCATGAAGAACCAAATGTGCATTCACTAAACTTTTATCGAGTAAGTTGTTTTTTTTATTTGTTGGGTAATTCTGATTTGTAATATTAAGTTTTAAATAAAAATTAAAACAAAAATAAAGATCATTTCAAATTTGTTTAAAAAAGTCAATGTATTTTAGGTTACGTTTAAAATGTTGTTTTTTTATAATATTTCATTATGCATAGTCAATCAAATTATAAACTCATTTTAACAAAAATTATGAGTGGTCAAACTCAACAAAAATAAAGATCATTTCAAACTATTTGTTGGGTAATTCTGATTTGTAATATTAAGTTTTAAATAATAATTAAAACAAAAATAAAGATCATTGCAAATTTGTTTAAAAAAGTCAATGTATTTTAGGTTACGTTTAAAATGTTGTTTTTCTATAATATTTCATTATGCATAGTCAATCAAATTATAAACTCATTTAAAAAAAATATATGAGTGGTCAAACTCAACAAAAATAAAGATCATTTCAAATTAGTTTAAAAAAGTCAATGTATTTTAGGTTATGTTTAAAATGTTGTTTTTATTATAATTTTTCATTATGCATAGTCAATCAAATAAAAACTCATTTTAACAAACATTATGACTGGTCAAACTCATAGCACTTTAGAAAATACATTCAAATTAGAAACTCATCTTAACGAAAACAAAGATATTTTTAGGAAATATTTCGTTTTTTTTATAAAATACTATAACCAATTTTGAGTTTAAACAGAATTAAATAAAATCCTATAATTGAATATTGTAAAATATAAAACTTACCGACTCACACTAATTTGGAATGTCTCTAAATTTCAATATAATTCGTTATATTATAATTTATATAGACATTATGTAGTCTCAAACAAATACAAGAGATTATATTTTGTAACTTATTAGGTTATGTTTAAAATGTTGTTTTTATTATAATTTTTCTTAATTTTAGTCAAACAAATTAGAAACTCATTTTAGGTAGGTATATGAGTGGTCAAACTCATATGACTTTAGGAAATAAATTCAAATTAGAAACTCATTTTAACCAAAATTAAACATATTTTTAGGAGATAATTTCGTTTTTTAAATTACAAACTCATTTTTAACCAAAAATGAAGATTTTTAGGAAACGGTTTCAAATTACTTTAATATCACATAATATCAAATTTAACAAATCACACTATTTCCGGTTTCAATATCTTTAATTTTAATAAATTCGTTATATTAACATTATGTATATCGTGTTTTTTATATGTTATGTTTTTTTAAAAATGATGTAGTCAAAAAGAAATACAACATCAAAATTTAAGGACGTTTGAAATGTTGTTTTTATTATAATTTTTCATTATGCATAGTCAATCAAATTATAAACTCATTTTAACAAAAATTATGAGTGGTCAAACTCATAGGACTTTAGGAAATCAATTCAAATTAGTAACTCATTTTAACCAAAAATAAAGATATTTTTACGAAATATTTCGTTTTTTATTTAAAATAGTATAACCAATTTTGAGTTTAAACAAAATTAAATAAAATCCTCTAATTGAATATTGCCAAATTTAAAACTTAACAAATTCCACTTATTTGGGTTTCAATATCTCTAAATTTCATTATAATTAAAAATATCCCGTATTTTTAGTATTCTTCAATTATCCCATAATTTTAGGGGAATAATTAAAAAAGGTTTTAAAAATAACATTCCTTATTTACTATTTTCAACACATAACCTTATGTCATTTACTATTTCTGGAACTAACAATGGTCATAGAGTTTTGATTCATAGATCGCCACTGACTCCATCAGAAAACAAAATAGCCTACAAGTTTCAAAGACGGCAATTTCCCCTTGCAGTATGTTTTGCGATGACGATAAACAAAAGCCAAGGTCAATCGTTATCAAGGGTGGGTTTGTACTTAAAGGAACCCGTGTTCTCATATGGACAACTATACGTCGCATTGTCAAGAGTTACAAGCATGTGTGGGCTAAAGATTATGATTCTTGATAAACAAGGTAATCTGACCAAACAACAAATGTTGTGTACAAGGAAATTTTCTCTTATTTATAAAATACTTGTGTAATTTTTTTTGTAATCCTTGTAATTTTAGTATACTTTGTAATTGTATTAACAATATATGACAACTGTGTTATTAATTGTATTTTGCTTAATGTTTAAATATTAAAATTTTTGTTAATTGCCTGTGTATTACACGTGTCTCAAACTAGTAAATATATAATTAAAAACTCTGGCACTCTTAATCTTCAATATGCATGTAGGAATGAAGTAATATTTAAGTGAAAATTTTTGAAATAGTCCTAGTTAGGAAAAAGAAATTCAAATTAACTCATTTTATTTTAAAGGTATATTAATTTTTATTAGTTCTAATTATCTGCTTTTGGTCGTTTAGAGTCCCAACTAATGAATTGACTGCAAATGGTCCAAACTTTTTACGTATTTGTTCCCAATGGTCCGCGACTAACGAAATCTTAACACCGTTAATTGCAAGTCGCCGGAAAAACGTTTTTGGTCGGAAAAGTCACATTTTTTTCTAGAAAACACCACCCGAACACCGCCACCACCATCAATTGACTCACCACCAACCAACCACCACCACTTGAGCATCACCAACCGTTTTCGACGATGATTCTAGGGTTCCGGCGACCTCAATAATTGAGGCTTTTACTAGAAAAATGTTTTTAAAGGTCCGATACAAAGTTACAAAGATGTTTGGGACAAATTGTTGAGTCTTCCAAAAAAAATGTGAGTTTTCTGGCAAAAAACGTTTTTCCGGCGACCTACAACTAACAGCGTTAGGATTCTATTAGTCGCGAACCGTTGGGAACAACTACATTAAAAACTGGGACCGTCAGCAGCCAATTCATTAGTTATGACCAACAACGACAAAAAGGCGATAATTGTGATTAATAAAAACGAATATACCTATTTTAAAATTCCAAAAAAGTTCTTCCAAATCTCGTATGATCCGACTGTTTTTTAATTGTTCTCGTCTTTCCCGTCCAAGTTTGCATCCCCTCCAAGTTTGCATCAAATTCTTCTTCCTCGTCCATGTTTGCACCGAATCCGTCTTCCTCGTTTGACTTCTAAAATATTCTCTATATAAGTTTTAATATTATATTATATTAGTATAATCAGTTTCACTTTTTTTATTATTAACTTTTGAAATATAAAGTTTTATAAATTTTTGAATATATTGTTGAGACGTACTTATTTTTATCTACGTACCGACATAAAATTTGTTTAAAACAAAGTCAGGTCAAACTTGGATGGGGTGCAAAATTGGACTGGGAAGACAAAAACAATTTAAAAACAGTCAGATCCACAAGTTTTGATGTTTCCTCAAAAATGGACGGAGCCGACGGGTTCTCTTAATATTTGTTCGGACATGTCATAATTTCTACACGTGACACCTTTTTAGTGGACAATGAAGCCCGTCAGAACACTTTCAAAACTGTCCCCGTCCATACCATTATATTTATGGAATTTTTGAAATTTAAGAACCCTTTTGTATTTCTCTTTTTTAAAAATAGGTCCGTTTAAGAATCTTTCAATATTTAAATTAAGATGATCATCAAGTGAGTTCCAACCTAGGATTACTTTGTATGAAAGCTCAAATGTGATTTGTTCTCTATCGTATTTTAACTATATGCTATTAACTCATTATAATAACTATTATTAGGGTCACTAGTACATACGAGGCTTTTAGGTTCGGTCCTTTTGGCCAAAAGGAGTGGGCATAGGAACACACCTAATAGCAACACATCTTTTGATTATCACAACGACGCCTTTTACCTACTTGGTGACATGTCTAAAGTTGCAGGGTTTGAGAACTATACCTTTGCCTTTTGAACGCTTAATGATAGTGGGTGATTAAAGAACTTCACTAAGCGTTTTCAGGTGAAAGTAATATAAGGATACGTGACCTCTTGGGAAGTCTCTACTTAGACAACCAAAAGCAAATCCGTGAGACGATGATGGTTATTCCTGGTTAAAGTGGACAATATTCGGTCTAATCCTACAATCACCAATGCAGATACAACACCTACATCAGTAAATCCATCCATAACCAAAACTTTAAACATCAATAACCATCTAATGTTTCTACATTTTTCATAGTTCAACATTGTGATCACAAAAAAGAGCCTTGGTGAGACAATGAGAACCCGTAAGAACTGCTGAAAACTTAACCAAAGAAGATACTCCCATCCTTGAATGATTACAAAATACCAATCATAACTACACAAAATAATTTTTTTTATAAAATATCAACATTTTAACATTAATACTTTAAAGAAAAGCTAAAAAGGTATTCCTGAAAAAAAAATATGAATAACATGAGCTTTACTAATAATATTAATTACAAACAAATAAAGAATATAGAAAAAAGCTTACAATTTCATGTTCAAAACCTTGACATAAGTGGAGCCAAATTCAACCATTCTTCAATAGATGTCATAAATTTCTCTAATGCATCTTCTACAAATCGGTTAATTTAGTAATGACTAAGAACACTTGTATCATGCATTTTCTGCAAATCGATTAAGTTTATATTGACTAAGAACCATTGTATCATGCATTATCTAAAATAGATAAAAGTTAGCTTATAATTCAACACAATATATATATATGTGTGTGTGTATGTATGTTTAAGTTCAGGAGAGAAATGAGATTATTGCGAAAAGTGCGAGAATTCATCTCAACCAATCACATAATTTCTTTATCATTTTCAATTTATTTAATTAGAATAGTGTATTAGTAAATTATCTACTTTTGTTATTTTGGTAACTAATAATTATTATTAGGAAGTTACCGATAGTTATTATTTCATTTATTATGTTTTATTACCTTCGTTAATTTTTAGTATTGTTTGCAAACTAATTATTGATTCTTCCAATGACATCTGAATAACATATAATAACGTTACGCATATTCAATATTTTGGAATTATCTCGAATATAAGTTACTACCTACACAGCTAATAACAATCCCTACACAGCCGCATAGCTACTACCTACACAGTCAATAATGATCCCTACACAGCCAATGACAATCCATACACCAGCTACATGGTAGTGTACATAGTTACTACCTACACAACCAGTAACAAACCCTACACCAGCTACATATTTACTATCTACACAACCAATAACAATCCCTACATAACTACATAGTTACTACATTACACAACAAATAATAATCCTACACAATACTTAAAACTAATACATATACTCCACAATAATCATGATATCCTACATAACAGATAATTTCAAACACGTGTACTTATGTAAGTTTGCATACACAAATATTTTGAATTTCTACACCTCGTATTATAGAAGATACCCCTACATAGTTGTAGTTAAAAAGGTCTACATACACAAATAACCTAAAGCATGCATAAGCATACAAAAATATAAATCATACTATTATGTATATCAATCATATTTTAGTTAATACATTAACACAACCTAGCACTATATAATATAATCAAACATAAGGTAAAGTGCTAAAAACACAATTTTGGATTCCAAGATACCAAATAGATAAAATTAAGGCTATAATGATATTTGAGATTGTAGGTTCCCTGGACGGATCGCACGAGATATCTCGATCAACTCAGGTGCGGAATCCCTGCGTAGATCGTTACGAGTATAGAACACGAATCACACGAACACACGAAACGAACACACGTTATATAATAACTCAAACACGTGATACGATATCACTATTACAGACACACGTTACAGCTCTCGTAACAACTCGAACAAACTAACACGAACAACTGATTCACCACAAACAGCCGTAACCTAGGACTATTTATACACGACAACTTCGCCTGGCATGTTCAGGCGAAGTTGTCCATAACTTCGCTTGACTAACAAGTTCGCCTGTTAAGCGAACTTGTAAGTAACTTCGCTTAAACATACAAAACATAATTAAACATTACAGACTCGATTACAGACACTAGACTATGAACTACTGACATTATGCACCAACAGACTCCCCCTTGGCAGTAGCTTCATATCTTGATCTTTAAGCACTTGTCTTGTAATCTTCAATCTTGTATCTTCACGCATGCACTCCTTCTCTAACACAAACTGACACAACTCTTTGATACTTCCTCGCTTCGTCCTTCCAAGCAGGAATATAAAAGATTTTCTTCTCATTGAGCACCTGCAGATCAGCTTGCGATAAGTTTACCAAATGCATCGGATCGTAAACTCTTAGGAGCTCTTGTTCATCCTCGTCTTCCATCACTGCCTCTGCTGTCTCACAATCTACAAACCACCACTTTAGGTCTTTAAGCACATCCTTGGGCATAAGCTTCATCGGTACTTCTTTCAAACACCGGATCGGTTTATACCTCATGAACATCCAAGGTTTTCCATCAGCTCTCAAACCTCTATCCTTGTCTTCAACAAGTTTTCCCTTCTGCGGTTTCAACAGCTCAAACTTCTTCTCTTTTATACTCTCTTTCCATACAATTTTCCCAATGACTCTAGCCATATTATCGTCATTTCGATTGATTAACCCCAATCTGGCTAAGTCTTTCACTTCACATTCCGGCAGTGTATTCAACGACCTTAACATTCTTTTAAAATACTGAACGCCGTCATACCATTTAATCACAAAGAGCTTCAACTGCTCATCATAGATCCAACAAATAATCCCTTTCTTCGCTTCAGCATAGCCTTTAATATTGTAACTCTTCTTAAACATTGTAGGGACCGCCGGTTTCTTCGTTTTGACGAACCACTGAGCATAGCCTTCCTTCCACCTAGGCTGCTCTTCCCATTCAGTCTCATCGATTACTGTCTCATTACCCATATCTGCTTTCTCCACACCTGGAATGTCATGCTCCACATTCTCTTCTACTATTTCACCTTCTTCAACATCTTCTTCAATCACAATCTGTGCGCCAATCTTCTCAATCTCCTCAATTGGCAGCACATCATCATCAAACAACACATCATCACTAAACATATCATCATCTAATTCTTTCAAAGCATCAATCACATCATCTTCGTCATCAACCATCACCACCTCATCACCACCAACTGCACCTGCAGACTCCCCCTGAGTTGTGGAAGTCCCAAGAGCTTGAGTAGTTCTTGGCAACTCACCACCTGCACCTTTCGATGCATTGGGATCATCGTCTCTGTCATTCCTCTTCTTTGTCCTGAGCTCGTCGCCTTTACAGCCTGTCTCCCCCTGAGATGCCAAGAACTCCTTCATAGCATCTATAACTTTTCCATATTCAACCAGGAGGGACGACTGTAGTTGATTTTCTGCTACTAGGCGCTGAATAGCCTGGGTCTGGATAAGATTTATCCTAGATTGCTCTGCCACGACCCGTTCAAGTGCAGCTATTCTCTCCGAGTCTGATAGGGTTGCATCGAAATCGAACCTCACGTGAGATATGTCTTGAGTATACTGAGGAGGGATTTCGAATGAAACCGGGACATCAGAAGCAGTTGTGGACGTAACCGCAGGTGGTATCGTGACCGACAACCCTGCAGTTGCAACGACTGTAGACTCTACAAATTGTGCAACCACCTCTGAAGGAGTAAGAGTTGGAGGTGGTAAAGACACAATCTCCGGAGTCATCAGCTGGAAAGTAGTAAGTGGGATGCCGAAGGATGATGATGTAGCCACCACGGGAACATCCGCGGCGCTTAAACTTGTAACCTGTACCGATGTAGGGACAATCGACATACCTGACAGTGCGGGCGGAGCGAAACGTACTACTCGTGAACTCTCACCTGCTCCCATACCTGCACCTGTCCTGTCCCGTCTCGAACGTCTGATCAACTTGTGAATATCCTCTTCTTCTTCTGACTCACTATCATCATCTGTCCTCTTTCTCTTCCCAAACGTCCTCTCTTGAGTCACCAACATCCTTCTCGCCTCATCCATAACATCATCAAGATCTGAGTCAGCCACTGTCGTAGCTGCTCTAGTAACACGCACAGTCGAGACACGTTCAACTGGGATCTGAACGTTCTCCTCTGGATCCACCCGATCCATATCGAAGAATCCTTGACCTCCGAATTCTGCATCAAGGTCCACTTCCTCCTCCGGTGACACAACAGGAGCAGCAGGTATAGCTTGAGATGCTCCTGCCTGTTGTGGTGCCGGGTCTCTGAACTCATCCCCACGAGCTGGCACATACCCCGGGTTTATTAAGTACCCAAAGAGTGGAGTATGCCTTGGACGCAGTTCAGGCTTGCTCATCGCACTGGATGTTCGGCATTGAGCGAAGATACGTTTGCTCACACTCTCCACGTATCGTATTGGACGTCGTTGAGGCAACGTGGGAGCAACATGATTCAAGATCATCTGAATGAATCTTGGATACATGATGAACCTCTCACGGGCCATCGCTCTTCTTTGTCTATCGATCTCGTAAAAGACCATCTGACTAAAGCTATAACGTTTGTTATAAGTCAGAGCAGTCATTGCTGACTGCATGGTCGCACCCATACCATCAGTGCCCGCCTTCCTCCCAGACATGCAGACAATCATTACGTGCATGAGGAAGCGCCACTGATCAAGTAGGAAACCCTTCCTCCGTTGTGTATCGCCCAATGGACCAGAATAGCCCATTCGTAGAAATGCTCCATCGCGGAACGGAGCAACAAACTCTGTAGGGTCATCCCTAGTCTCCTCTCCAAAACGTAAAGCCACCCGAATTTGTTCAGACGAGAACTGAACTTCTTGATTGTTGACGGTTGCTCGCATAACGGGGCTCAACGCGGCAATCGTATTCCACTGTCTGCCAAAAATCCTCAATATTGGGTAAGGAAATTGGCAGAGTCGTAGTGATTGCGTGGAATATCCTCGAGCGAAGGAGGAAAGTGATTATCTCGCGGTAATCTTCAACTCCGTTCGCTTCCGGGTCTAAGGTGATATACATATTGTGACCCGGGAAGAATTGCCTCTGATTATCTCCGTCATCTCCTCCAGCACCTCCAGCACCTGCTACTGCAGACATATCTGCAACAAACGAACCAAGTTAGATAAATGTTAAGGCATAACACAAGTTCGCTTGTTACCATGAGCGAAGTTGTGATAAAATCTGTATAGGCGAAGTTAAAGTTGGGGCGAAGTTGGACACAACTTCGCTTCAAGTTTAAGTTCGTCTAATAAACAATAATTAAAAAGGGTCCAGGCGAAGTTAATGATAACTTCGCCTCACCACAACATGTAGTTAATGATACAGGCGAAGTTAAACCTCAGGCGAAGTTGCAGATAACTTCGCCCAAACCTTAAGTTCGCCTGAATCTGAATCGACAACAGTAAGCCGATTCAAATTCAAAAATCTGATGTTTCATGGTTAGTTTGACGATTGAGAGGTCCGAAACACATGATTTTAAGGTTGTTTAGACGATCAAACTGATTAGAACCACGTAAAACAAGTTTGAAAAATCCGATTGAACGGTCCAAAGGTCCGAGGTCCATAACCGGGTCGAAACGACCTTTGATAAACAATAAAGAACATTGGTTATACGAAATATCGACACCACAAACCTTGAATCGGTAACGGAAACTGAGAAAAAGAACAAGAAATCGGAAAAACGACAAGTTCGCCGGAAAACTGGATAAGTTCGCCGATAAATACGGAGGATAAGTTCGCTGAATTTGAAAATTATGAACAGTTTGACCTTTGAAAATCCTTATATAGGGGCGGAGTTATACAGGCGAAGTTGTGGATAACTTCGCCTAGGCGAAGTTATGCACAAGTTCGCCTGTTTAACAACTTCGCCTCTATTTACAAAATCAAACCTTACACTTTGAACATTTTGCAAAAAAACTTCCTTTAAAGAGTTAAAAGATGCAATCAAGACCAAGTAACCAGTTATAAAATCATAAAACTACCTAAGTACAAAAAAGCTGTTAAAAATTAAAGTACAAGGGATCAAATTTCAGTCTCGACAGGGACTACTACGTTTTAGAAAAGATCCGAACAGGAATCATACTAATTACGTGACTGTCACATAGATCCGTGTTTAGCTGTATTATGACATAATGAAACAGGTTGTAGGCAGGTAAATAACTTAAGATGGTTTTCATCGTTTCTGTGATACGAGTTAAGTTCAATTAAACTCAAAAATTAAGTGGGCAACAACTCAGAGATTATGATGCCTCCTATCTATTCTCAAAGCGTATTTGGCTTTCCCCAAGTCACCCCGAATTGACCTTGACCCATAGTGTCTGATTAAGTTTGTAAGTACTCTTCATCTGCTTCCCGCTCTCTTTCGTACTCCATGATTGAGAAGTCTTGACATTGTTAGCTCTAAAATGTTTCAATAACTCATAAGGTATATATATATATATTTTTTTAACGATAAACATTTACATAGACTTCAGAGTAGTAAACAACTGCAAGTCCCGAATCTGGATCACTGCAGTTTCTTGAAACGCTATCTTCACGGGAATCAGAACACTCACGGGCTCGTGTATGACTGGGTAATCGCTTTTCTGCCTATCATTCGGAAAGATATATATGAAGACAAGCAAAACTCTTAAGGAGTTTCCACGTAAAATCGAGTAGATTTAGTTTGTATCACATCTACTTTTACGCACCATAAAAAGTTACCATGACATACAATGACTGTCCTAAAGCCTTTTAAGCCTAATAACGTCACTAGTTAAGCACACAGAATCAGTATATCTATCATTTTCCAAGGTTGGATCAATTTTCTGTTAAACATAGCAAACGAACTTCTTACGAAGTAGTAGACTTGAAAAATAATTTCATTTCCCTAAAAAAATTTTTTGACTTCAAACGCCCCGATCAAGTCAAGTCTTCAGGTCAACGGCTATCACGAAGATCCAATGGATCAGCTGGACCGACCACATACTAGTATGTGTCCTTCTAACTAAGTATGATCGACTAATTTTAAGCGAAAGAATGAAAACACATTATAAACCGCCCCGGTCACTTTCAGTCATCTGGTTAATGGCTATCCGCATATTCTACAAGTAGAAATGAGGACCAAACATATCCTAAGACATGTCCTTCAAACTGAGGTAACCGACATAATTTTAAGCGATAGGGACGTTTTTTTTTTTTTTTTTTTTTTTTTTAACATAACATGAAAAGCATGGTTACTCGGGATTGATCATCCCATTCAGCTCAATAAGGTTTTGAAATCTCGTTTTGTCAAACGCTTTAGTATATAAATCAGCGAAATTATTAAGCGTATCCACCTTTTCAAGCACAATCAGTTTCTTCTCAGCACAATCCCGTATAAAATGATGACGTATGTCAATATGTTTAGTTTTACTGTGCTTCACGGGATTGTTAGTTACTGAGATAGCAGCTGTGTTATCAATGCAAATAGGAGTAAGCGAGAAATTCAGACCATAGTCGCGCAACTGTTGTTGAATCCAAAGAACCTGGGAGCAGCAGTTGGATGCTGCCATGTATTCTGCTTCACAGGTTGAAATTGCGACTGAAGTCTGCTTCTTGCATTGCCACGACACCAATCTGCCACCAAGAAACTGACATCCTCCAGTTGTAGACTTCCGACTCTGATTGCACCCTCCATAATCAGATCTGTGTAAGCGACTAGCTCCAAGTCTCCTCCTCTCGGGTACCACAACCCCAGCTTCGGTTTGTCCTTGAGATACCTCAGTATCCTCTTCACACCCTTCAGATGAGATTCTTTTGGGTTTGCCTGAAAGCATGCACAAAGACAAACAGCAAACATTATATCAGGCCTAGAAGCAGTTAAGTACATTAAAGAACCTATAATAGCCCGATACTGAGTTGGGTCCACATCTGCATCACCGTCTGACTCAGCACCCAATTTGTGATTGACGCAGATTGGAGTATCGAATGGAGTGCTGTCCTCCATCTTGAAGCGTTTGAGCACATCATGGACATACTTGGTCTGATGAATGAACATCCCATCCTTCTTCTGATCAACCTGCAATCCTAAAAAGAAAGTTAGTTCACCCATAGCACTCATTTCAAACCTTTTCTTCATGACAGCCTCAAACTCCTGACACATGGAGACTTTTGATGCAGCAAAGATAATGTCATCCACGTAGACTTGCACCGGCAGGAAGTCGCTTCCTTCTCTCTTAAAGAACAGTGTGCTATCTATCTTTCCTCTTTCAAACCCATTTTCAAGCAAGTAATCTGATAAAGTTGAATACCAGGCACGAGGTGCCTGATATAGTCCGTACAATGCCTTGCTTAACTTGTACACGTGATCAGGAAAGTCTGGGTCAGGAAAACCCGGAGGTTGCTCAACGTACACAACCTCATCAACTTTCCCATTCAGAAACGCACTCTTCACGTCTAACTGAAATACCTTCATCTTCTTATAAGCAGCAAATGCCAAAAACAATCTAATGGCTTCCAATCTTGCCACAGGAGCGAACACTTCATTATAATCAATCCCCTCTTGTTGATTAAAACCTTTAACGACTAGCCTCGCCTTGTTTCTTATGATAATCCCTTTCTCATCTCTCTTGCACTTAAACACCCATTTTGTGCCTATCGCATGCACATTCTTTGGTTTTTCAACCAAAGTCCAAACTTCCATTTTCTTGAATTGAGCCAGCTCTTCTTGCATGGCCTCGACCCACGAGCTGTCCTTTAGAGCCATTTGATAATTCTTTGGTTCAATCTGGCTTATAAAGCAGGTGTACAAGCATTCGTTGATTATCCCTGTCTCCTTGATGCTTGTGTAAACACAGGTGTGCTCATTCAAGCTACGTCTTGTTTGTACACCGGAGGACACATCACCAATCACATTCTCCAAAGGGTGATCTTTATGAATTCTCGTGGTCGGAACAGAACCGACATGCAAATTGTCTTCCAAGTTAGAAGAGAGCTCGTCAATGGTTGTTTCATGCTGAGAGTGAAATGGATTGAAAAATTCTTCTTCAGTCGAGGCAGCAGGGGTATTGACAGCATTTGATGAGGAAGGTTGACATTTATCGATCAGCTGTCTTTGCAATAGATTTTCTTCCACATCAAGGATCATCTTCGTAGCAACTCTCTCTTCTTCTTCAGCAATATCCAAATACGGTATGTTAAAAGACTTAAAAAGTCTATCATAGTCGAAAAACTCAGCCGGTCCGTTGCTTGGTTTTGGCGGTTGGTAACTTGTGATATCGGTGTTACACACCACCTCAACCTTGCTGGTCGATGTATTAAAGACACGTCTGTTGGGAGTCCCAACAACATAACCGACTAAGATTCCTTCATCAGCTACTTCACCAAATTTAGAATTTGTCTTTAAAATCGAACAAGGGGACCCGAATGGTTCAAGACCACTCAAGTTGGGCTTCCTCCCATGCATAAGCTCATAACACGTTTTATTAAGTCTTTTAACAGTTAAGACTCTATTAAGGATATAGCAGGCTGTAGCAACAGCTTCAGCCCAAAACACCACAGGAAGCTTCGAATCAGCCAGCATAGTTCTGGCTCCTTCATATAACGTTCTATTCTTCCTTTCAGCCACTCCATTCTGTTGCGGTGTATACGGAGCGCTGTACTGGTGTTCAATCCCTTTCTGAAGGCAGAAGATCTCCATTTCAAAATTCTTGAACTCCGTTCTATTGTCACTTCTGATGAACTTAACCCTTTTATCCATAACGTTCTCAACTTTGGTAATCAAATTCTTCACCATCTGAGCCGTTTCATCTTTTGATTTTAGGAAATATACCCACGAATATCGTGAGTAGTCATCAGTGATCACCAAGCAGTATGAAGTACCTCCTAGACTTTTTGCATTCACGGGACCGAAGAGATCCATGTGAAGCAATTCTAGGGTACTGGCAATTGAATTGACATTCTTGGTGTGATGGGATTTCTTGTGCTGCTTTCCCTTCTTGCACGGTAGACATTTGTCTTCAAAATTGAAACTTTTCAAGGGAACGCCCAGCACAAGTCCATTCTTGACAATGTGGTTCATCTTCCGAAGATGAATGTGCCCCATTCTCCTATGCCACAATTCGGACTCCGATTCGCTCGCTTTTGTCATAAGGCATGATTCTTCCGTGGCCATTTCAGTCGACCTCATATCCATAACATACGTATTCCTCTCACGTGGAGCTTTCATCACAATCCACTCCTCTGGTATCTGAAAACCAGGTTGCAACACAATCGCTTCATTCTTTGTAAAATGTACGGTGTACTCCTTATCACAGATCTGCGACACACTCAGCAGATTGTGCTTCAATTCTTCGACAAAGTTTACTTTTTCCAATGTCATCTTTCCGTTAGACACCGTCCCTATTCCAGTAATTTTTCCTCCACTCTCTCCTGCAAAACTCACTCTCCCTCCTTGAACAGGTTTCAAATCGTGTAACAAGTATTTGTTACCCGTCATGTGCCGGGAACAGCCGCTATCCACAACCCAAAGATTATTGGCAGCCCTGGTCAACTGTTCCTGCACGATAAAAGCAAAAGATTAGAATCTAGGGACCCAAGACCAATTGGTCTTGGATCTATACATCCCGAACTTTGGCTTTCCAAAGTTAGTCTCTGGATAATTCCTGTAAGTCCTATTAGGATATCTCCTTGAAGATTGATTGTGAGGCCTTCCAAACCTTTGTGAATTGAAAGAATTATAGCTTGTGGTTTGGTTATTAGCAGTGTAAAACTGAGATTTGTTTATATGAAAACCTGAATTAGTCACATTTTTGAATTTTGAATGGTTTTCATTTTTAGCAGTATGATAATTACTATTAGGCTTATTCTCAGTTTTAGTAGGCCTCACACCTCTGAATCGCTGCTTCAGAGGGCAATCTGCAACAAGATGTCCTAATTGATTACACCTAAAACAACACCTATGCTCAACTTTTTTATCAACCGGTGTTTTAGATGTCGAGGTTTTATTACCGCCCGTTCGTCTCACATATGGTGGGACGTACGGGTTTAGTGGAGTACTCTTTTTATTCGTCTTATCTTTCTCTCCACCATTGGGTAATACCACCTCCTCTTTTACCTTACCAGACTCGGATGACTTATCCGAATCCGATGAGACTGGACTTGGATCAGAAATTTTAACACTTGAAACAGGCGAACTTGTTTCGCCTCCACTAACATTTGGTTCTTTACAAGTTACTTTAACTGGTTCTGTCTGAGCAACCTCAAAGTCAACAGATTTCTGAACACTAGGGTTAAAAGTGTAATTGTGATTATAAGGTGGTGGAACCTCATGATAACCGATTCCTCCTCTCTTAGCAGAGGAACCTTGATCACTAACAAGGTGATCAAGAATAGCAGAGGAATTTCTGAACTGCTCTAGTTTTCTATTCAGTTCCACCACTTTTACCTGGTGATCAGCAATCTGTTTTTCTCTATCAGCAATTAGTTTGGTTTTTTCTTCCAAAACTTCATAGCTTAAATCAATCACTTCAATTTTTTCAGCAAGTTTTGTTTTTAGACTTTTAACATCTTTTTCACAAGCTTTTATTTTGACTTTATAGCTATTTTCTCTTGCTTTTGTAAAATGATGATCTTCTTTTAGGGTTTTAAATTCAGCATCCAACCTAACATACTGATCGGTTATAGTTGCTAATTGCTCAGACAAGTTTTCACATTTAGAACATGTAGGTTTAGAACATACCTCGGAGAGCTGGTCTTTAACATCTGCCATGAAAGCTTTTTCTTCTCCGGTAACCTTCTCACTTTCTTCAGTTTCAACATTCGCCAAATTTGCCTGCTCAAAAGTTTCTTTAGAATGCAGGTTCCAGTTGTATTCACCATCTTCTCTGGACATCATGGCACTATAATCTTTTCTACCCTCATTATGCTGTGTAGACTTTCCTTGACCACGTTCTACACGCTCATTCCTGCACTCCTTAGCAAAGTGGCCGTTTTGCTGACAGTTGTAGCATCTCACCTTCGTCTTGTCAAACCCTGGCTTTCCACCGACAAACTTTCTTCCGGTCTTTCTCATAAACCGCTTCACTCTTCTTACGATCATAGCCATCTGCCATTGCAGATCCATTTCCTCCATAAACCGCTCTGATGGACGGATCGCACGAGATATCTCGATCAACTCAGGTGCGGAATCCCTGCGTAGATCGTTACGAGTATAGAACACGAATCACACGAACACACGAAACGAACACACGTTATATAATAACTCAAACACGTGATACGATATCACTATTACAGACACACGTTACAGCTCTCGTAACAACTCGAACAAACTAACACGAACAACTGATTCACCACAAACAGCCGTAACCTAGGACTATTTATACACGACAACTTCGCCTGGCATGTTCAGGCGAAGTTGTCCATAACTTCGCTTGACTAACAAGTTCGCCTGTTAAGCGAACTTGTCAGTAACTTCGCTTAAACATACAAAACATAATTAAACATTACAAACTCGATTACAGACACTAGACTATGAACTACTGACATTATGCACCAACAGAGATTGATGCTATAATTAGGGGGTAGTTTATTCATTAATTGTGATCTACACGTTTGTTTTGAAAAATACTAGGATATAAAAATTACAAAAATGCCATTTTAAATAATGACCATTGATCAAACAAAATCAATGATGAGATTTATTTCTCGCACTTCTCGCTGTAATATCATTTCTCTCCTGAAACATCTCCTATATATATATATATATATAATATTTTGTGATTTTTTTTATATATAACACTCGCAGTCACGAGCTCACGTTCTTTGATGAGCACGAACTGGCTGGACTTGGACTCCGTGACCTGAGGAAGCTCATAGAGTCACCCATTTGCACAGTCGAAGATATCCGTCGTGACAACACGGACTCCATCATTGGAAAATTCAACAAGTTTGCGAGACTACTTGTTGAAAAACAACCATTTGAAGAAGATCCAAACAAGGTATTCGACTATGAGTCCGAGTGTGAGTGGTGAGAAGGAAATAAAGCAAATACCAAAGACTAGAGGGAGATTGTAAGGCCCGATTTTGTTATTAAGTCTTTCGTATTTGTAACTCGTTAATTTACGTTTATGTTTTGTTTATGTTTGTATGTATTGGGCCCGAGGCCTTGATGTACTTAAAGCCCAATGGGCATTTGTTAATAAAATTACACTACAACAAAAGGGGTTTTTTAGTACGCACAAAAGCGTCCTAAAATGCTATTTTATAGGACCTTTCATTTAATAGGGCCAACGAGAAAAGCGTTTCATGTAAAGGGGTTGTAATAAGTCTCGGAACTCAAAAAGCGTCCTGATATCCCAAATAAGATTATGAAACCAATTTTATGGTCGCATAATATATCTATTAATAACCCAAAAAGCGTCACAATAAAAACATATTATGACACTTTTACTATGTTTTGACATGTGCTTACCTAATTGTAAATTTTTGATACACATACAAGTGTCCTTAAAAATTAATTTATAGGACCCTGATGATGGAACATTATAGTACCAAGAAAAGGATCCTAATATCCCAAACAAGATTGTGAAACTAAATTTTATGGTCGCATAATATATCTATGAACAACTTAAACGTCCTAAAAAACATATTATGACACTTTTACAATGTTCTAACGTTTAGGCAAAAATTAGAAGTTCTAACAAATCATATTATACAACCATTTCATAAACGTCCACACACACAAGTTTACTATGCGGTTACGGATATCTAAATATTAAAAGAAATAAAACTTCATTGTAACAAAAAAACTAATCATAAATAACTTATAGCATTATCCAACATAAACTCTTGTAACATTCAACAAAAAAAATTAAAAACAATAAAAGAAACCAACACCATAAAATCCCGAGTCATCATGCGTACAGCGTCAATCCTCACGAACTACCTACAAATAAACCATCCATGTATAAGCATTAAGTTCCATGTTATTAAAATTATTCGTATAACAAGTTTAACAAATACATACCGAGATGAATGGACAAAACCATGCGATGGATGCACCAATACAATCTTGAATTGTGGAAAATAACCCATATAGTCTCACCAACTTTTAATTTATTTTTATTGGTACTTAAACATTTACCTCACACCATTTTGGTCCAATCTCTATGCCACCAACTAGCTCATTTGGGTCCAAGCTCTTCACCCATCCTCTTGCTACAGGCTAAGTAGGGTTTAGAATACTTTTGAGGAAACCTTCATCTCCGACCTAGATTTTAGTTTTCAACAAACAGTTATATATTAAACTCGAGTCATTATAGTGCAAAAATCATTTCACAAAAAAAAAAAGGTTTTACACTAGCAGGCTAACATTTTATAGAAAAAATAATATGATAAAAAGCATGAATAGAATATATTAAAATATGAAGAAAGAATATTAACATAATTGCTAAAAAATCAGTAAACTCATTGTCACAATTATAAAATAAAAAATAAAATATCATGTAAATCTACTGGTATGGCACCATTAATACCACCTTCAAAAAAACGGTTATACCTTTACACATTGTTATGGACCTCAACAACTTCTGTTTCGCGCATAATGAGTAAAGATGCCAATGTTGATAACTTACTATTTCCACCTATCAAGTTAAGGGCACAACCTCCAGCCTTGCTTCTCAAAGGAAATGCAAATTCAACCTGCAAATTATTAATTGTATTATTATTATTATTATTATTATTCACTTGAAAAACAATATATGAAGGAATTTTGAGAACCTTTGATGGGTCATTGAAGCAGTTGAGTTGACCAGCTTTAGCTTTGGTCTTTTACTGATTGGTCTTATTGTCATATATGGCACAAAGAATTGTTGTCATCAAGTTATATCTCTATACATGTTTCACATATGTGAATAATGCCACAAGATTCTGCAATGTCAAAAGACATAAAAGTAAGTATAAAAAAAATAATATATAAATTTTAACAATAAAGTGTCTCTGAGATGTAATAAAGAAAATGGATGAAAAGATACAAACAAATACCAGCAACTCATCTGAATTGCAAGACTTACCAACACTGAGGATGTTTTCAATTGAAAAAGGATACGATCTCTTCATTTTAACCATTTGTTTACACCAAAGTCACAATCAAAACGTGTACCAAAAATATATGAAAACTTGAAGTTTGAAAATGTGAAATAAATGGTAACAATAATTAAAGTTTAACAATCATATCTCCACCTGGATTAAAAGGAAGGGTTACTTAGCGCCACAGTAGCTTTTGTTTAAAGTTTAACAATCTGCATATTCATGACATCGGAATATGAACTTACAACTTTTCTTGCCATGTCATCGACATACACACATCCTTCTATCCTTTTACATGCATGTTCAAACATTTGGGCTAAAATAGAAATATTTCTTGTTTGGGTCATCATTTTTCTATATTCATGATAACATAAATATCAACCGAAACATATGAAACAACTAGAAAAACACAAATACCGTACGAAACAAAAATATATTACCATCTCATCATGTCCTATCAAAACTTTTTGGACCGCCCTTACGCATATTTTTTGACACTTGAATCCCTTGGCCCACAAACAACGCTTCTGCATGTTCAATTATATATGCACGACCAAGTACATGCAGAGAAAAATCTAAATAACAAATAGTGGTTATAAAGACTTTGTCTTAAGAAGACTACTAACATTTTTATTTTTTGAATGCTTTTATGAGAAATCATCTTCTTGAATGCTTTTAGGTATGCTCTTCCTCATTTTGTTTTGTTGTATGCACATCGACAGAAATGTTTTTCCATTAGCCGACATTTGTTTAGCTTATAACAATGTTCAATTGTCGTTGGATTCAAAAAGTTAATTAATATTAATATCATCTCAAATACATTACTAATTAACAATTTGAATGGCAAAAAGAAAATAGCAAATAAATAACAATAGCTTCATCAAAACTGCATACTGAAATTCAGGATCAAAACAGCTTGCAAATTTAATACAATTTCAACACATAGTCAAAGAACACAGGTTCACAGTTGGAACTATTCTAGCAGTTTTACTATATCTATAATATAGTATTTATGAATCAAACTTAGGGTCACTTTTGAAGAACATATGACGTCATATTCTATTTGTAAATCACACTGATAACAAAGAATCAATTAAAAACTTGAAGAATAAACATAACTACATAGTTACATCATTTTACATAAACACAGAACCACTCGTTTTTTTATCAACTAAACAATACATTACTGACCTAGGATTGAAGCACCTATTGAACCACTCGAGCAATTTTCTAGTGATTGAACCACTTCTGATTATATTACTGGCGGATGCATCCTTTTGGCGATTGAATTACACACAATAACCGAAATTAGGTGGTTCCGCTAATGGTTGAATTAGGGTTATGCGGTTTGAGTGTTGAGAGGGAAACTAAAAATTTTAAGGTAATTGACTGACACAACTATTAGGTCTGATTTTGGTTTGAGAGCGAGAGAGGGAAACTTAATATTTTATTTTCAAAATTGCCGCTAATAGGAATTGTTGCTGATCGATCAAACTGGATGGGTTTTTATGGAACCGTAATTGAAGAAACACTAATCGACCCCGGGCAGATTACGGATAATCTGGGGGTTAAATAGATGTTTCCCACGAGGGTTAAGTTCGGTAAAGAAGGATGTTCTTCAGATGACCTGCAAAACAAACACCGTGAGCTCGTCACTGAGAAGGGGGGGGGGGGTTCCTCCTTGTGACCACCCTCCGGCGTGAGAATCAGACTAGATTGCTCTGAATATAAGTGTATATTGAGAGAAATAGCTAGTGAAGGTAAAATACCAGATGATCCTACCGTTCCAAGGTGTTGGAGTATTTATAGCCGAAGGTAGGTTTCCAAGCAGGTACAGCCAGCTGTAGAATATTCCTGTTCTACCAACTATGGGCTACACACGTGCCATGCTGGTTGGTGGGTAGGCAGCGGCTGATAGTGACCAGGCCGGCTGTGTACTGTTCCTTTTCCACCAACTGCAGGCTATGTGCGTGCCACGACAAGGGTTGGTGAGTAGGCAGCGGCTAATAGTGACAAACAGTACTAGAGCATGCTCCTCGTACTGTTTGTCGGTGAGCTGTCACCCTGTGATTGGTTCATGGGCTGCTTTGGTCAGATCTTGTCTATTTTGTCCATACCTTGGCAGGTATAGTACAAAAGATCTTCCAGAAGCATAGACTGGCTCATTTGGGCGGGAGTATTCCCGCCTTGCTCATTCTTTCAGGTGACACTGAATTATTGAGTGCCTTGTGCGTGTAGCCTTGCTATTAGTGCGGGTAGCCTTCCCTGATGGCTTGTATCCGCAGCTGCGGGGACATGCGGGATACTTCACCATTGGGAGGCTTTCCCTGCGGGAACAGCTGGCGTACTGCGCGTAAGGTCTTCATCTCTAAGCATGGTGGGTCCTGCGGAACCAGTTGGTCCTTGCGCAAACGTCCCTCTTCAAGGTGAGTCTTGCGGGTCCAAATGGGCTCTGCTGGGACCTACCTCTTCAAGTCCCCCCAGTCCAATGTTCTTCTCATGAATTGTTAATAAGTGAGGTGAACTTTGGACTTAATCAAGGGGTTTTGAAAAGTATTTGGTTTTAAGGTTGTCCGTGGGGATTCTTACCGCGGTTTCCCTAATGTCACGCAGAAATTCCCGACTTTTCTGCTTGATCTTTGGGTATGATGCGGGTAGGTGTGTAACCTCCTCGCAAGTCAGGAGCGTTGAGTTCCACTTGTGTAGATTCTACATGAGGTTTTGGTAGTTTTGAACATAGTGATCAATTATGTTAAAACAACCAACTCCATCTTGAAGCTTCAAACAATCTAGTTCTCGACGATCCCACTATGCGGGGGTGTTAGTCCCGTTTCCGCAAGCATGGCCCAGAAGATCCTTCTTGGTTTCAATTCCCTGCGGAGTGCTAGGTATGTGAAGGGTTTCGCCTTGACACTACCCGTACTCGTCTTATAGTTACTTTACTTCCAAGGTATTCCTGGCTTCAATTCCCTGCGGGTGCTAAGTATGTGAAGGGTTTTGCCTTGACACTGTACTCGCACCTGTCTTATAGTTACTTGGTTGCCAAGGTAAGGGGTATTTTCCCGCTTACTTTTGAATCTTTTTGAAATTCGAAGAGTTGGTGAAAGGATAAGAACAGTTCAAACTGTTGAAACGTCGTCCGACGGTTTCTTTTGACAGTGTCAGGACGTGCAGGAAGTTATGGTGACGTGACAGTATATGGTCATTCTGTTGGAATACCGTATGCCCGAGACACATAATTAGGTTAATGTGGCTAGTCATGTTTGATCCAAGTCGGGTCATACCCAATAACGAGTTAGACACACACCAATTATGTATTTGTTAAGATGAGATCTATAAGACAAATACAGAACACGATACATTCAGAAATTCGGGTTTCTGAATATTTACTTGAAAGTGTTAAATAAATTAATCGGTTAATTTATTTATTCAAATAATTATTATTGGAATGATTATTTAACTATGTATTCTTTTATAAAATGGTTTATAAAAGATGGGGTGTTTATATATTTTATAAAGTATAAAATAAATAAAAAAAAAAAAAAAAAAAAAAAAAAAAATTATTATTGGGGCCGGTTTTAGGGTGGGCCCCACACCCCATATCTTGGTCAATTTCTTGTCACAAGGTTGAGTGTATTTTACTTAACCAAAACCTAACACCATGTTAGTATGATGGTATGTGATGATGAGAAAAGATCATGATCAAAAATATATAAACACTTTCAAGTAACATAAAAACATAACTTCTTCCTTTCTTTCTTTCTTGTTTACGGCCAAAAGAAAAAGAAGGGCTCGGGTCTCGGTTTTTTCGTGTTCAAGCTTCCTAGCATAGCTCGGTGTGTGTTGGAGGCTCGGGGTATATTCCGTTTGAGGGTTTTCCTTTGAAAATCTAACATTCACATCATCATCTTCTTCAACCATCTACTAAACTCTTAAAGGGTTAAGAATGTAAGTATTTACTAGCTTGATAGTTTAGCTTTTCCGTATCATTTGATCCTTGCTTCGGGTTTCTAGTATATAGATTATTGGTAATCTTATAACATGAATAAACTAGGTTATTCATGAACATATACATATATAAACACATGGATACATATGTTTAGTTTGTAGATATCACGCTTCCGCCTTAATTGTGACTAGTTAAATGGTTAACTAAGTTTATAAATTCTATAGAAACCCAACAAATGGCATCAAGAGCCGGGATACGGGAAACTAAGCTTCGGGTTCTCGGTTTTATTTTTTCCCCTTGAAAGATTTTATACAAAAAAAATTAACATGCATGATTTTTCTTTGTATTTAATCTTGTTATTGTTTTTGGCTTTGTTCAAAAAAAAAAAAAAAAATAAAAAAAAAATAAAAAAATAAAACCGAGTATAAGGGCCGAAGCCCAATTCGGGTGAATTTGGGCCGAAGCCCACTTAAATATGGTTATTGGGCTAACCGGAAATTAAAGGAAAAGCTATATGGGCCGAAGCCCATTTTTGGTTAAATGGGCCGAGCCCATGAGTTTTTTAATTGGGCCGAAGCCCATGTGTTTTGCACATGTGGGCCGAAGCCCATAATCAAGTTATTGGGTCAAGCCCAAATTGGGTTGGGCTAGGCCCGATAAAGCCAAGGGGTTTTGGAACGGGTTCCTAAAACATAACGGGATATGTTTGTTAAATACTAGACCGAGCCGTAGACCAAGTGGATGTTTGTTTGTGGTTGATGTTGTGATTGTAATTAATTATTCAAGTTTCGGTTTGTAATAATTAATTAGGGGCAATTTTGTAATTTTGTAATTATTTATTCATATGGGTATGTAATAAATAGGTTATTTGTAGTATCTTTATTTTATAGAAAAATGTATTAGGACATTTATTTTGTAAAATAAAGAAGATTGCAAAATTGGAAGTTTGGGCCTAATTGGGCCGGGTATGGTGATAATGGGTCTCACAAGCCCATTAAGGGATTCAAGCCCAAAAGGACCTAAGCCCACCAATTGAGCCCAAATGGAAGCTTATGGAAGCTAAGGCCCAAGTTCAAGCCCAGTGGATCACAACGGGGTTGAAGAAGATGCTCGAAGCATTTGGATGCGGGATCGAGTGGGAGCTACAACATCCATGTGTCATGTGTCCCTTAGGATTGGACCTAAGACACACACTTGTTTCGGCTAACAAGTGTGGTCTAATTTAGTGGCTCGTGTCTAGTATAATTGTGTATGCTTGTTAATTAATTGATTGTTTGATTGTGTGGTTGTTAGATATTAGGATATCAACTTCGTCACATAGAATTAATTAACAAAGCATAAAACGGGTTCTAATAATTATCGGTAATTACGTGACACATAGTTTAATAAAATGGATTTATTAACTAGCCGTCTCACGCCCATAATAAAATGGTTTATTATAAATTAGAATTTTGAAAATGGTTTCAAAATATCATGTTACTAAATGCATGTTAGAACATGATTTAAAGTTTTACAACTAGAATTATTAAAACTAAAAATCCCTTTTAAAATTAAGGATAATAAGTTAAACACCATCCTTTTGTATAACGCTTAACATATTAGTAAGCTCTTAGTGGGAAAAAGGTCACCTAACCGCGTAAGAGTAAATTAATATGTTAAGGTAATATTGGCATATAAATGGGAAAAAGGTCACCTAACCGTTTGTATGTTAATATTACAAGTTGATACAAGTAGGACGACTTAAATTAGAACCATGTGAAGAGGGTCACCCAAACATGGGGTCTAATAGGTGTTGATGGGATAAACATGCCGACACGAAATATGATTTCGAACCGGTCCCATAAACTCTAGAAGTTGCAAAAGGGTTTGCAATTGTTATGAATAACTACCTTGATAAATCGACAATGGGAAAAAGGTCACCTAACCGGAGTCGGGTTTATCGTTGGATTCTAGATTTTAATTATTAATTATATTTGGTATATATATAAAAGGGTATTAATAATTAAAAAGGTAAAACACTAAAATGAACTTAATTAAAATTCTGCAGATGGCCGCACACGTCGACGACAACATAATCCCTAACGTCCAAAATGTCTCTCTCCGATCTATTCTCGCTAAAGACCGTCTTAACCACAATAACTTTTCGGATTGGTTCCGAAATTTAAGAATTGTTCTAAAACAAGAAAAATTATATCATGTTTTGGAAACTCCTATCCCCGAAGAACCGGAAGAGGGTAGTGAGGTCGAATATATGAATTGGGTCAAACTCACGGAAGATTCCATTCAAGTGTCATGCCTCATGTTGGCGACTATGGTTCCCGAAATCCAAAAGGATTTCGAAAACCATAATGCGTACGACATGATTACTCAACTTAAGGAAATGTTCCTTAAGCAATCGAGGGTTGAAAGGTTCGAAACGGTTCGAGCCTTGCATGCATGTAGAATGGATGATAATCAACCAGTTTCAACTTATGTACTTAAGATGAAAAGTTACATTGATCGCCTCGCCAAGCTCAATTGTCCCATCTCAAAAGAGTTAGCAACGATTTGATCCTTAACTCTTTGTCGAAAAGGTTCGACACATTCGTGTTAAATTATAACATGAACGGGTGGGACAAAACCATTGGAGAACTTCACTCAATGCTTAAAACAGCCGAGGCGAGCATGGGCAAAAGGGTTTTACCCATGTTTGCGATCAATGAAGGTAGATCCAAGAATCGATCTCAACCCAATCTTAAGGCTAAGGTAGCCAAAAGAAAGGGTCCTCCTATGCATCTTAAGGGTAAGGGCAAATCACCGGTTATGGCAAAGAAACAAAAGGTTATGGAACCGAGGGGTCATAAGGATGATCCTTGTTTTGGTTGTGGGGAGACCCGGACACTGGAAACGCAATTGCCCCCGGTCTACCTAAAAGAGCTAAAAGACAAGAGAATGCGGCGCATACCTCGGGTAATGTCTTTATGATTAATGTTGAGCTAAATCTTATTTCTTCTAACACATGGGTATTGGATACCGGATGTGGAACTCATATTTGCAATTGGTTGCAGGGGTTCAAAAAGAATGAAGACTTAAAGAAGGGCGAAGTGAATCTTTTCATGGGCAACGGTGCAAGGGTGCACGTGGTCGCTAGAGGAGACTTCACTTTATCGCTTCCAAGTGGTTGGAAGTTGTTTTGAGAAATGTTTTGTATGCTCCTAGTTTGACTAGGAACATTATTTCTGTGCACCTTCTTAGACAATGTAATTTTGACTTTAAATTTGTAAGATCAGAAATGCATGTATCATCTAATGGTATCTTTTATTTTAAAGCTGTACCAAACAACGGTATTTATGAATTGGTTCATGATAATACCTCAAATAGCTCATTATATCAAACTTCTACTAAAAGACTCAAAAAGGATTTGAGTGATTCCTACATTTGGCATTGTCGCCTTGGACACATAAACAAGAATCGTATAAATACTCTCCAAAAGAAAGGTCTTTTGAAAACAAACGAGTTAGGTTCGTTTGATGAGTGTGAATCTTGTATTCAAGGCAAGATGACCAAAGAGCCTTTCAAAGGTACAAATGAAAGGGCTAAGGATTTGTTAGGTATCATACATACGGATGTAAGCGGACCTTTCAAGCCAACTAGTAGGAATAGTGAAAGGTACTTCATTACCTTTACCCGACGATTTTAGTCGATATGGGTATGTTTATCTAATGAAACACAAACATGAAGCCTTTGAAATGTTCAAAGAATTTCAAAATGAAGTACAAAATCAGCTCGACCGAACAATCAAGGTACTCCGCTCCGATAGAGGAGGCGAATACCTAAGTGATGCTTTTCAATGTCATCTTAGAGATTGTGGAATTATTTCACAGCTCACTCCTCCTGGAACTCCTCAACATAACGGAGTATCCGAGAGGAGGAATCGAACACTGTTGGACATGGTTCGATCAATGATGGCACGAAGCTCACTACCCCCCCCGCCATCATTTTGGGGATATGCGCTACTTACAGCGGCTCGTATTTTGAATATGGCCCCGACCAAAAAGGTGGATCGAATACCCTATGAAGTGTGGCATGGAAAGGTTCCATCCTTTTCATATTTAAGGGTATGGGGATGCATAGTTTATGTTAAACGTGACACCCCAAATAAGCTTGAGGCTCGATCCATCAGGTGTATCTTCATAGGATACCCAAAGGATGATATAGGATATATATTCTATGATCCTAGTGAACAAAAGGTGTTTGTTTCACGCAAAGGATACTTCTTAGAAACTAGGTTCCTTATGGAAGGACCTAGTGAAAGGAGAGTGGAACTTGAAGAGGTTCAAGAATCACTGGATGATACACAGTTGGTCGATACTAGCTTTCAACACGAGGATGTTGAAGATGATCAAATGGTTGATCATACACACGTTGCTCGCAGATCTAATAGGATTAGTCGACCTCCCAAGAAATATGGATTTCTTGTTGATGATTGTTACTTGGTCGATTCGGATGAAACCGATCTCCTACAAAGATGCTATGTCACAACCTGATTGTGACAAGTGGCTTGAAGCCATGAGCGCCGAGATGCAATCCATGCACGATAACCAAGTTTGGGAATTGGTTGATCGTCCACTTAACTCCAAACTGGTTGGATGTAAGTGGGTCTTCAAAAGGAAGACCGATATGCATGGAAATTTAGATACTTACAAAGCACGACTTGTAGCAAAAGGTTTCACGC